>NC_026504.1:3517061-3747078 GCF_000182925.2 Neurospora crassa OR74A
GCCTTACCTATTCTTTGTCCCACTATCTCGTTTACTAGCCAAAATGGCATCTTGTACCTTGCGCGAAGCGAAGAAAGGGCAGGAGTTCCCCATCGCAAGATCCGCTCCTGCAGGTTAGGTCCATGAGCGCGGTGTCGTGTGGAGCTGGACCCCGGGGGGGAGATGCGGCCCAGACGCAATGGCTTCTCAAAGGCTTAGCGTCTGAGTGTCGTACAATCAAATGGCACAGGCGGTGGTCGGCCCCTGCAAGAACCGACCTGTTTTTTGGGTCAAGTTGCGATCTCCAGGTGGATTTAGCGGCTCTGGTGCCCTATGACCCCGCCGAGTGGAGGAGGTTTGGTTGGACCCACTCTTAACCTCATTGCATTCAGGGCAAATCCACTTTTTCGCTCCTGGCCTGAATTCCTCGGGTACGAAAGAGAGCTCTCGGTCCCGAAACCAACAACCGGGGTGCCAGGAAGGTACCTCGTCGCGCTCCTGCATCGTCTCGTTTCACTCTTTACGCACTATCCACAGTGCCGGGATCGGTCAATACCAGTGCGAACATTGCTTTGAACTCTAAGGGCCCGACGTCGGCCTCGAGACACCAGAGATCAAGTAGTGAACCGTACAGGTAATATAGGTAGGTGGTAATATTCCGTCGTCATGCTCGTCACGGCCATCAGAGAGCAGCAGCAGCGGAAGCGGAAGGGAAGGGATGGGCAATGAGTGGTATGCAATTGTCAAAGGTGCACAAGCGACGGCGATATCCCGCTGCCAACTCTCACGCCTTACACAGACACACGCACACACACACACCAGAAAATGGAAAGAAAGGGGCCAAGCATCTCGCTAACCCCCCAAGGTGCGCAATACACAGTAGGGCTGGCTCTTGTCAACCTATAGCTGGCGCACAATCTAATGCGACAGCGCTTCCAATTCCACGGCAATTGCAGTTAGCATTTCCCGATGCACAGTAGCTGTCACAGTGGCAGTGAGTGGCAGTGACAGCTGAGGACAGTTCGGAGATACACTTTGGTCAGCTGCCTCCAGTCCAGTCTAGCTTCGATCCAAGGTCATGATTCTTATTAGGACGTATCGAGTATCAAGGCCGACATCCATCGTATAGACGGATCCAGCAAGGCATGCGCGGCCTAGGTAAGAAACCCGTGCTGCGGCGGGGAAGGACAAAGAAACCAGGACGAGGAAGAGACAGGAGACCAACTTGAAAGAGGCCACGAGACTGGAACCGGGGCTGGAGGGGAACGAGCAGTCTTAAGCTGGGCATTCATCATCCACAAGGCTTAGCAGTGCAAGCAGAGACGAGCGGTCAGGATGTGTGGACTTGGAGTGTCTGGACTTTGGACAGGATCTAACCCTTTACGAGCCATACCAGCACGCCTGTTGCTTGCTTCCTTGCTTGCCTTCTCTCGGTTTCTTTAGTCTCCTCGAATTGGCTTGATTGCTACTGCTTTCTGCTGCTTCTGGCTGCTTTTCATCGCCTTGCTCCTCTCGTCAGGGCTGGCTCTGTTTGCTTGCGTCTTTTCATTTTCTTCTGGTCGGGTCATCGTCCTTTTATTTGTTTCTTATTCTTTCTTCGTCGTCGTCGTCGTCGTTCAACACACGAAATCCACAGTATAGCACCAACAGCTTGGGACAGGAACAAGCGCCTACAAGCGCATACCATTTTAGACCACTTTATCTTGTGTTGCCGAAAGCGCATCCAATCGCCCGCTTTCCTTTTTGCAACTGAACCCCTCTGCTGGCCACGCTTTCTTCGCCATCCCAGCATTCCACGGCTACCAACGCAAGGTAGGTGCTATTGACTCCTTCTTTTTTTTCCCCCCCAGCGTTCGGGCACTTCGGGTGCTTCGATGTCTCATCTGGTCCCGAGCCTCCTCCACTCTACTCTGGCACTCCCTCGACCAGCCTACCAGCAGCCGACCACAGCCTTTCGCTACCTACCTACCTACCTACCTCTGTCGGCAGCTCACTCCCAACTATCATCCATTTACGTCTCTGGAGAATTGTGACGCATCTCTAAATCGGGTGTGGCTTTTCTGCGCCTGTCCTGCTGGCAGCAGCAGCCATCAGGCCCCCGGCCTCCGGGTTCCAGATTCCAGATTCGGCCAAGGATCCAGACAGCTGAGGACCGGACACCGGACCTTGGGGACAGAAAATTGACATCGAGCGGTATCTGTCTGGAGATTGGATCTTGACCCTTCCACATTCCAGTTGAGGTACCCCGATCCGCCCCATCACATACTACCAGTACCTGCTTTTGCCTTCGCTGATACTACACACATCGCCCTTCATCCAGCGACAGATACATGCTGTGGACGACACTCTAATCCTGCACACCTGACTGGCGGCACACACACACACACACACACACATACTGGCATACATACCTCACACACGGATATCCCACGTCCATCCGCAAGCTCCCACTGCCCTGGCCCCTCCCTCACATCTACTTGTTGGACATTGATGGCTAAAGAAAGGTAGAAAGTACCCAACTATCACATTACCCCTTCAGTTCCTCGAGCACGCCAAGGCATCCCGCCCGCGAGTAGTGTGGTTTCAGCCACGGAGACACCATCCGCCTCCCGCGTGCGCTACCAGGACTGGACTAGAGGAGACCAGAGGTCAGGGAAGCAGAATAAGGCGAGCGCAAGCTGACGGTATACCCAATACAGGATAGCAGAGAACTGTACAAGTTTCCTTTTGTAGCGGCTGTCCTGCGGTTCTGCACACAAGCATCTGTCTTCGAGCCCTGGGTGACCCCAGGAGCCGACCCTTGGCACGCCCACGCACGCCGTCAAGAGAAAACTGCAGAAACAAGTGCGGGAACTGTGAGTCTGTGGTGACGCCAGCAAAGTTACCTCACCCTTGAAAATAACGGCCACTTGTGGTTGGGGGCTTGCTAGGCGTGGCCTGGTAGGCCTGGCTCAGCAGGCAGAAAGCGCTGCCACTCAACTGGCCTGGAAAACCACGGCTGGGTCAAGTCCCGTCTCGGACCCGAGCGGCCCGTCTGCATCCGACCAAGCTTCACGGGGACCCCCGCAACACGCTTTTACATAAGTCAAGGTAGTCGACTGGTGGCCAACATGGCTTCGGAGCTTACGCCGCCGGACCAGCGGCATGACTACCTTCACCAGCACCCGCAACCCCCGTTGCCGCCCTCGTCGTCGTCGTCGGAGCAGAGGCATTCCGTCGGCGTCCATTCCCTTCAGGCCGTCGCTGAACCCTCGGTGATGAAGTTGACGCGAGGCCATTCATGCGTCCTTTGTCAGCAGCGCAAGGTCCGTTGCGACAAGCAGAAACCTTGTGCCAACTGCGTCAAGGCCGGCGTCGAGTGCCGCGTTGTCCCGCCCCAGCCGCCTAGGCGCCGCAAAAAGAAGCCGCATGAGCGGGACCTCATCGACCGCCTCAAGAAATATGAATCCCTCCTTTCGCAGCATGGCGTCAACTTTGAGCCCATTGCCCACGACCTCAAAATATCGGAATGCGTCGACGATGTTGCCGACCTGGAGCAGGACCTTAGCGGGCTCAAGACATCCCCTTCGAGTGCCGCAGATCATGTCTCGCCTGGCGATCAGGGATATGATAAGTCAGTCCTTCCCATGTAATCCTTCACTGATGAACCCCCCCCCCCCCCCCCACACCACGCTAACTTCGTGCCCTTGCTTCACTCAGGCAAAAGTGGTTCCCATATAACAAGGAGGTAAGCGTGATCGAACCCCCTATCCATCCAATGCTCGTCGTCACCATTCCATATTCCGGGTTTGTTCAGTATTGGACTTGCGTGCTTCGGCTGGCCCATATACCTTCTTTGGCATTCTTTAAAGACTCTACAGTCAATCCAATGGCCATGACCAGGTCTCTGTGCAAAATGTTGACCCAAGAACAAAAAAAACCGTAGTTCCGAGCCATGGACGAGGAGCTTGCAGATTCCTCCGATGAGGATTGTGAGGGGCCAACACTCCATCATGCATACGACACGATGTTCGATAACAACGATGGCTTCCCTTTCGTCGTCGGCGGATCTCCTACCAGCGTGACCAATTCGCACCCGTCCTCGTTTCAGATATTCCAGCTATGGCAGACCTACATCACAAATGTTAACCCACTCTTAAAACTCAGCCACACTTCCTCTCTGCAGAAGCAAATCATAAGTGCTGGCGCAAAACCGGCAAATATCCCCAAGCCTTTGGAGGTTCTCATGTTCGCCATCTACTTCTCTGCTGTTACATCGATGACTGCTGAAGAAGTTCAGACCGAATTTGGAGAAGACAGGACTATACTGTTGGCGAAATACCATGGCGCAACACAGCAGGCTCTGGTCAATGCTGGCTTTATGAGATCAAACGAGATCATGACCTTGCAAGCTTTCCTGTTGTATCTGGTAAGTTGTTGCCCAACTACGTTACAGAACGTTATCAGCTGACACCATCTATCCTAGCTCTGTGTCCGCCAATATGTTGACCCACGCTCGATGTTTTGCTTGATGGGTATTGCCGTCAGAATTGCGACCCGGATGGGCATTCACAAGGATGGACAACAGTTTCGGTTACCTCCGTTTGAGGTGGAGCAACGAAGACGTCTATGGTGGCAGATTGTTATTTTGGACAAGCGAATAGCAGAGATCACTGGTTCGGCCATTACCGCGTTATCGAGCTGCGGCGGTGATTGCAGATTCCCCCTAAATATCAACGACTCGGATCTCAACCTCCACGGAAAGGACTTCCCGACTCAATACCCCGGCCCGACCGAAATGCTATTCACCCTCACCCGGATTGAGTTAACGGTTGCCGCGGAGCCTAATGGACTTCGTGCTGTCGTGACTACACCTGGAGGGACTCGCGTCACGCAGCCGCGAGTACATTTCAGCCCATCTCCGGCGTCACCAGATGTTGTTACCCACGTTGCAAACACCAATTTGCCGCGCGATTTGGAAAGTTTTTGCACGTATATGGAGAATGCTTACCTCAAGTATTGCGACCCCAAGGTACCTCTGCACTTCTTCACCCTGTTGGTGACAAGGCAAGCGCTCGGCAAACTCCGAGTTATTGACTTTCTCTGTCGCGAAGCCACCCAGGGTGTCATGGACCACAATGAACGAGACGCACTTTTTGAGCAGGCCATGCTGATGGTTGAATATGACAACATGTTGCAGGGCAATGAGGCTTTGAAAGGATTTAAGTGGTACACTATGCTCAACTTTCCGTTGCCGGCCTACATTTTCCTTGTACAGGATCTGAGAACGCGCACGACTGGTGCGCCCTGCGAGCGTGCCTGGACTCTTATGATCGAGAACTTGGAACGCCGTGGCTTGACATCTAATTTGCGTACACCGATGCATATCGCTCTCGGCGGCTTCTTTGTTAAGGCCTGGGATGCCCACGAGGCGGCGCAGAACCAACTTGGACGTCATTTACAGACGCCGAAAATAGTGACTCTGATGCGCAATACGGCAGCCAAGTTCAAACGACCAAACAGTCCTCCGCAAGTTGGTAGTGGTCCAGTCGGCGGTGTTGGTGGCAGCATGTCCATGTCATCGGATCCACGACAGTCCGTGGCCAACTCGGCTACGCCGCCAGGAATGATGCCCACGGCATCCATGCCTCCTGCTATGGCGGGCATGGCAGGCCCTCATGGGCTTCCTGGCGTCGGCATGCAGGCGGGAATGTACACGACACCCAAACCGATGCAGCAAACGCCACAGACTGATACGTCACCGCAAATGGGTTCAGCTAGCATGATGATGAACGAGTCGATGATGTTCGGATCGCCCAACGGAGGCTTCGATACTGGCATGGGCCAGATGTTTGGGGCTGGAGCGCCAGCGCCACCGTCAGCAGGCTCAATGGATCTCGACATTTCGCAGATGGATTGGAATTATCTGGTGCAATTAAGCTCTTTCGGAGGGTTCAATCCGAATTACTCGGCGCAGATGCAATACCCTCATCAACCGGGTCCGGGGAATCAGTAAGGGAGGCTAGGAGATAGGCGACGTGAAATGTTGTGTTTAGAACAGTGATACCCCCGATAAACCCCCCGAATACGTTTGGTCGAATGTGTTGGTGTGTTGATGTTTGTTGGGTGGCTTGTTAAGTGTGGTTAACTGAGTGAGAATCTCCTCTCAAGGATTAGAAGTACGAGGTAACGAAAGCTAAGTATAGGGGTATTTGTCCGATTATATCATGAAGCTTGAGGTACATTGTGGTTATGAGGTCAATCGGAGCATACAAAAGGAGGAATTGAGGGACAACAACTATGGACCGGTGGAGGAACATTCTGAGTGATATATAACAACAGCTTACGAGTCTGGAACTGTATGTATGTCTAAGGTGATAAGACACTGCGTCCTGTGTGTATGAGCTGTTTGCTCTACGTGGGGTAGTGTGCTTTGTGCAAGCGGAAGTTAGTTTAGTAAGTACCTGCGTGTGCATCTGTATCTAGCAAGCTAGAAAGAAAAGGCTTGGAACCTCCGTTGGTATGGTTGCATAGTCCGCATGTTTTTTGTTTTTGGGTCTGGTCATTTATTGGTAGTGCAGGTTTGTTTGAGTGTTGTCAGTAGGTCGTTTGGACGTATGTACCGAAAGCGCTCTTCGGTGGTATCATTTTCGAATTCTCATTGGCACACATTTAGGACGATCCAGTTTTCTTGTCTTTACTGAACATGATTATATATTCGAAATTATCTGGATGATGATAGACTCCATTTCCTTCTTCCCGAATAAGTTCTTTTTGTGCTGCCAAGACTCATTTGCCGTTCTTTTTTACAAGGTTATTACCATACATCAAGTCCGACTATGGTTGGAGCGGTTGAGGACTTATTTCACTTGTCCCTCAATCTCACTAGGAAGGAGACGGGAATGGAACCCGAAACCCTCGAAGAATCAATTCTCGATTTTGAGCTCACGATGGTTCATATCTCTGATTACTTCAGGATTAAGGACCAGAAATAGAATAGCAGCAAGCACTCCTGAGTCTTTCGAACATTGTATTTACACATCCATCTATACACCCATTCATTCTCTTTTGGTCCATGTACGTCCGTACCTAAACCTGATATCTCCGCTTGGTGACTGAGTAAAATGGCCATAAAAAAAAAACAGAAAAGAGGTAATGCCTGAAAAACCTGGATATCAGACAGGACGCTAGCAGTTCTGTAACGCCCAAGTCCGAGCCTCTGTGCCTTAAGACGCAAAGAGGGGGGAGGGAAGGGGGGGGGGGGGGGAAGGAAGTATCGTGCATCATTAAAAGGTTTTCACTAAATGAGCGGACATATTCAAATGTAAAGAAGCATGTTGCTTCTTTTTCCTGCTTTCTGTCGGGCGCTCGAAGAGGGATAAGCCTTTTTTTTTTTTTTTTTTTTTTTTTTTTTTTTTCTTTTTTTTTCTTCTTCTCTTCTTTTTCTCTTTTAGCTGAACTTCAGCAAGTAAATACGGCGTCATATCTACCCACATACATTCGGGTGCCGAGTGTAGAGTCGGACATACCAGTACAATATATATACCCACGGGTTAGCTAGCCCCTCTTCAAGCCACCGAGAAATAACAAAGAAAACTCCTCCAGACTCCCCGCTATGTTAGCAGAAAAAAAAAGGAGAAAAAAAAAAGGGGTGTGATTGACGCACTACACTATAGTATCATGGTATGTTGTGCCTGTGCCCCGAGGCATATAGAAGACCACATACGTACACATCCTGAGCATCTTTAGTCTTGAGACTGGAACCGGCAAAGTGTGTGTTATCAATCTTACTTGGTATCCGAGATTTGGTCCGGCATAATACGAATACTGAATTTGTAAGTTATATAGTAGACACTTTGTATTTTTTTTTTTGTATACACGTGGGATTCACGGTAGGAATTGTGAAGCTACATGAATAACTATGTATGTATTTTAGGCGAGTAAAACGTAACAGCTAGCAACAACATTTCATCGAGCAAACAGGATATTTATACATGTACTGCTGGGTGGCTGGCTGGCTGGCTTGTGGTGTATATATAGGTGGCTCGGGGATACCGTGACTGAATGTCATGTACAGAAAGTTCGTAGTATTCCTTTCCCCAGCCCTCTTGACTAAATGGCAACAGAGCAGAAGATATTTCGAGGACAAAATGACTAGTTTTCTCCATGCCAACAAAGGAGGATCAAGACACATGCCTGAGGTTCTGACCAACGAAATCAAGAAAATACAGCAAATGTATCGTAAACTACTTGAAACATTTCAAAGATTCAATGAGTGCCTCAACTGCCTTGGCAAAGCGTTATCACTATTGCTTGAGTAGCGTAGTAGCGTAGATAGAAAAAAAAGCCGTGATCCATCCATCCATCCGTCCATCCATCCATTGGTCATCATAAAAAGAAGTGAGAGATTGAAAGAGAGGACAAGAAGATAAAAAAGTAAGAACGAAGTTCAAGATTGGGCAAGGGAAAAAGGGGTTGAGACATGTCCTTTGACATACCCATCCAATGACTTTGACCAAGAAATCCAGTGATGTGATGGTGTTGTGCTTTTCCCATTTTGATCATTTCATCTTTCTCTTCCTGTCTTTCCTCGCAAGCATAACAGACAAAATAAATAACCCCCTCCGAAAACCAGGCAGCCATCCCATATCATGGAAGACCAACCACTGTGAACCCAACCCAACCCGGTTTCACAAAAACTCCCGACCAGTACGGGGCTCCAAGGCTTGATATGAAGCCGTCCCACAAAACTCAGTTTCCCGGACCAGGAAAGAAATATCCCAAACGCCACGTTAATTATATCACCAGCCGCCAAACCCATTTTGTGAAAAAAACGTAAAAGTACCATAAAACTTTATATCGCAATCGGCCCGGACCTAACAGCGACCTGGCTGCTTCGCTCGAATGTCGGGGTTCTATGACTCAGGTCTCAAGAGTGACACCGAGTAAGAAGCCGCTAACAGAAATACTTGAGAACATCCTCCACCATTAATCCATACACGGGAAGACCTTAGTCTATATACTTGTTACACAGAGCTGCTTGCAGTTGTCAAGGCCAAAGCGGCTGTGGTCGAGCCAGTCGTATCAGTCACCTTTTCCGTGGTTGGGGAGCCAGAAGCAGCTCCACCATTGTCGTCACTGGTGGTCAACTTTGGCTCGTCCAAAGCAGCATTGGGCTTCAGAGAGGGCACACTAACCGATGGGCGAGCTGCCGCAGCTTTGTTCATCCTGCTTTTGGTGTAATCACTCAAGCTCAACTTTTTCTTTATTGGGCTTGGGTTTGCAGTCAGACCATTGATAGACGACGGCCCCAGGGGACTTGGCAGACCAGTAACGGAAAATGATGACTGAGCCGCCGAAGTCCCTGCAGGTAAAGAAGTGGTAGAGGTCAAGGCCAAAGAGGTTGAACTTGGAAAGGGCGGAACAGGTGGCATGGGAACCCTCAGATCCAAGACTTTGCTCTTTGGCGCAGTAACGACAGAAGTACTTTGGGCAGCCTTCAGATGACTCGCTGATACGGTGGGCGCGTCGGGCATCTCGACATCACTTGTGGTGACCTTGCTTGGTGCACTGGGTTTCAAAGTTGTATCCTGAACCGAACCAGCAACTGAAACCACAGCCTTGTTGTCTTTTGGACTATCCACATCCATTGGGACAGTAGCAACCGCCTGATTGAGCAGTCGTTGCTTGCCCTGCTGCTCTTTCAGCCAGCGATGATGCTGCATGATGCGCATCGTCACCGAAACCAACCTCCTTTTCGGTCGTGCCGGCGAGGGTGCAGGGTTGGCCTCGGTGTCGGGGTTCGTTTGAGTACCAGCATCGGCATACTTGGGGCGAGACGGCAAACGGACTGGCTGCGCAGGAACAGGATGGGAAACGACGGCAACAGATCCTTTCCTCGAACTGGTTTTCTTCGATTTGGTGACCCGACCAGATTTCGCACTTGCTGCTGGTGATGTTGCTTTGCTGGTGATTGCTGTTTCACCATTGGCAAAGTGGCAGTGGCGTTCGTCGGGTCCATTCGTCGCATTTGTCGTCTGGGTTGTAGCGCTGCTCTTGCTACCTTTCTTGGAGGTAGTAGCTGCATCAGAGCCGCGTGCTTTCCGCTTCTTGGTAGGTTGTTGCTGTAACTCGATCCGGCGGAAGGTCTCTTCGATCATGGAGACTTTCCGCTTGTCCCGATCGGTCGGCTCTGTCAATATCCCAAGAGTGTCGAATGATCCCTGGCGGGCCGTGGGGGTGAGGTCTCGGCTTGGAGGCTTGCTCCGTGCTGAGCCAGACACTGATCGGCGATCATTCTCGGGAGCATCCTCAAGGTGGCCTTCACTAGCTGCTCGACTGTCCGTTGCTGGCCCTGTGCCGATGGTGGACGAACTTTGTGTTTTGCTTTTTCGCTTCTTGGTCTTGGGTGGGTTTGCTGGCGCCTGTGATTTGCCCAAATGATTCCGATGGAAGCGGGCAAATGCACATTCTGATCCAAGGTTGCACGCACAGCCTCCATATTCGGAAAGGATGTTGTGCAGCCAGCTCGTAAGTGCCTGATATTCCCCATCGTCAACAGAAGACTCGGCGTGGGCTGAAGTGTCTTCGTCACTGAGCCCCAGAACCCGGAGCATCCGTGACTTATTCTCATTGGGGAATCGGAAGTCCCAGGGCAGTGTGATTTCTTCCCTAGCTGCGACCTGCCTGTCGGTTACAAGCCAAAAGTGAAGCTCATAGCCGTCTGAAAGATATGTTTCGAGCATGGCATTAGGCTTGCAGCTTCGTCGGATATAGCGAGCCTGGGATCCTTCTTTCCTGGTGTCGATATAAATGGGAAGCATGGGGTGGAAGAAGACATAAGGAAGCGGGGACGTCAGCTCTTGCCACCGGCTATCGGGATCTGCGCAATAACTGCTCTGAATCCCGATCTGCCCATTCAGTTCCACAAGAGGGACGTTATGAGCAATAGCCGATGGCGCTTTGAGGCACTTCCAAGACGCGACGGTGCCTTGACCGAGTGTCTTCCGGGAAAGTTCAATATCCACTGGCCTTTTTAGCTGATCAATATTTGGGGGTAGAGGCTGAAAAATGTCAGCGTAGGCCCAGCCCGTCTCTTTCTGGAGTTTGTTGTGGTCTCGTAGCCAAGCCGAGATGGCGTTTGACACCTGGAGGCTAGCAAAACTGTTGGTATGCACAATCTCAACACCTCGGTCACTGGAGCCGGATAGCAACGCAGGGGCATAGGTATGTATCTCAAAGTCGGCAGGCAGGTCAGGTGGCGTCGCCGCAGGACTAGGAGGATGAGCATGGTTGGACTTGGTGCTGCCGAATTGTGGACTGCGTTTCGCAGCCTGTGAGCTAACCGAATGACTAGATTTGTGCGAGCTTTTCGATTTCTTTGTTGGAGGATGGCTGTCCTGGATGCTGGCTTGCTTTTCGGCTTTCGAGTGCTGACCAGTCAATGGCAGGTCGCTCGGTTTCGGCTTCTTCTTGTGGCTCTTTGAGATAGGACGCTTGCTCTTCTTGTCTGCCATTCCTTCAGTGACACCCGTTGTAAGCTTGCGCCTCTGGTTTTCTTTGGCTCGTTCCCGATCCAAGGGCCTTGGCTGGCACTCAACACAGAAGTGTGCAAAGTCTGGATCGCGGAGAGCATCCTCAGAGTTGTTGGGGTAGTAGCATTCGATGTGCTGCCACGTATCGCATAGCTCGCAGTAGATCGTGTTTCCGTCATCGTCGGGGTATTTGCAGATACACCTAATGGTGTACGGCTCTTCCTCAACATTCTCCTGCGCTCGTATACCATCTTGGACAGGAACGGCAGCAGAGACGGAGAATGAAGTCCGACTAGGAGGCGCGATTGGCGTCAGCAGTGACGGCAGCTTGTCGGTCATAATCTATGGAAAGACCTCGGGACGGCGGTTTCGGTAGGATATCGGGAGGGTGTTGTTGACTGGTTATCTTTCTAGGTCGAAGGGCATGCTGGCGCGCTGTCCAACGCAATTGATTCTGACCAGAGAGACGAGCACAACTTGACGAAAAAGCCGGGGCTTTCATCCGTTGGGAGACAGCCTTGGATTATATTGCCCGTTTGTCGTATGGACTAGCCAGGGTTACAAGTCGGCAGCGGAACGCTCGGTCGGGCGGAAGAACACGTCGGAACTGATGATGAAGGTCGAATTCGAGAATTTGAGGAGAGAGCCCAGGCGGCGTCAATCACTGTCGAGGCCTAGATTGAAAGACCAAGTCTCCAGAAAAGGAATAAGCCGGGCGTCAGGTCGAGGTCGCTCTCGGGATCTGGATCGTGTTCTTCTGCGCAGGAGGAGTGGCGAGCGTCAAGCCCAAAAGCGAGGAGAAACGCAGTGGTGAATGACGACGACGACGAGATGGATTTGTCGAGAAGGGAACAGATTGCGCCGCGAGGAACGAAACGAACTGAAGAAAGGTAAAGTCGGCCGGGGCAGAGTCGTATGTGCGCGAAAATGGAAAGTCGGTTCGGACTTGGTCAAGACTGTTGTGAAAGATGAATAGGTAGGCAGGTGTCGGAAACGAAGGGGGGGCAAGAGATCCAAGAAAGAGACCAGAGAATTCAAGTGGAAGGGGACGGGAGGAATGGGAAATCGAGTGCAAAGTGGAAGTGCGAGGGAGAGAGGGGGGCCCACTCGCACTCTGGGAACTCTGCCCTCTGCCCTCTCAAGTCCTGCCTGCACTCTCACTCAGGTCTGACTCTGGCTGGACTGGCGCTGGCGTGCTGGTTGCAATCGCTCTGTCCACTGCCGTGCCCGCGCGGGCGGCCCTCTCTGGGGCCCCTCGCTCTGGCAGTGTCTGGCTTTGGGGGCAGGTCATCTCAGAAAGGAAGAAGACGGGAAGGAAGGCGGGCGGGCTGCACTCGCAGTCTCGCCTGTCGCAGTCGGTCGCAGCACTGCAGCTGAGGTGCTTCAAGTTCTCTGGTTGCGCACCTTTCGTTTTGGTGGCAGTGGAAATGGGAATGGGAATTGCCCGGGACGGCGACCGGGACCGGGGGAACTCACCACTGACCTCAGCCACTGCCAATGCGTGGCCCTCTCACGCTCTCTCTTGTGCAAAGGGCAGAGGCGGGCAGTACCTAGGTCGGGCAAGAGTACCTAACCACGGGCACCCCCCCAGGACGGGCAAGACTGGAGGGACGCTGCAGTGCTCAGCAGGAGCACGGGCCAATCAGACGAAACAGCCCTCGGCAGCCGTGGAAATCTCCGTGGCACAGGCCTTCCCCCAAATCGGAACCTGTCCAGTTCTTGGGTTGTCCTTGGGCCTTGTTAGGTTGTGTGCAGTGAGCGTCCTCGGTGCGGGCGACATAAAAGCTGCAAGTGGACTGTGGACGTGCTGCCGGCGGTCTTGTTTCCTTGGATTCCTGGTTCTGCTCTCCAGCTTGTGTTTCGCTCAGCTGTTTCGCACGTCTGCTGCGTGTCTTTTTCGCCCTACGGTACCCGGCGGGTCTTGGGAAATTGTTAGCGCAACCACTTTCTACTCTGCCCGATGTGTTTCTAGACTGCCTTGGTAGCTCGCAGCAGCCACTGTGGGCGGGGGCCATCAACCAAGGAAGCAGCTGTTTTGTAGGCGACGCTTGGCTGTTTTGTCGGATCGAAAAAAAAAAAAAAAAAAGGTCCCCACGGCATCAGCCGCCATATGATATCAACGAAGAAAAAGAACGCAACCGAAGAGTCCGGCCCGAGCCACTAAGCTCACGGCAGCGGAGAAGAGTAGGAAATGGAAATGGTAAGAAACGTCAGTACTGTGACTGATATGCGACATGGTATGAAGTAAAAGCATGCAGCTTTGAAATGTTTGCATGCCGAAATGTCGATCGAGCAGCCAGCCAGTGTGGAGGGGTCTTTAGAGGGACAAGGAGGAGGGGGCCTGAAAGGAAACCACGAAGGGAAGGGACTGAGAGCGAACTGGAAAGAGGCCAGGGCGGGGTGCGTGCGACTGTGCAAGGTGAGGGTTCCATCAACGAAAAGGCGCGCCGCGAGGGCCGAAGGCAGAACGGACTTGTACGGCGGTTCATTAAGGCCATGTGCGCAATGGCCACCTATCGTGGATTATGGAGGCCTACCCGTGGAGATGGGGTATCCAGACGTGATGCAGCACCTCGGAGCGTGGACAACTCTAGGAGCCGCGTCGCGGAAGTCAATCTACCGTGGTGGTAGTAGGTGGTTAGGAGGTCAGGTACCTGGGCTCACTGGATGATAACCACAGCGGGCAGCAGAAACGGGGTTGTGTTCCGGAAACGGGAAAAGCCCACGGCTATATTGACAGCAGCGACAATGACAAGAAGGCGGGTTTGGATGTCAGTACTCTCTCTATAGTGTACATGCCTTGCATGGTATCTCGGGTCGAATATCGTGTTATATTTTGCATTCTTGATGCCGGTGACAATCCGTTCAAGCGCGACGGATGCGTCTCAACATGAGGACGATGCCTTTTGGAATGTCTGCTTCTTGGAAAGATTGCGTTCAAAGCCCCAGGACTTTGAACTCCTGTTTTTAGGGGCGTGCATCTGCGCCTCAGTTATTGTTCGGCCTAGGACGAAGATGAGTGGTGAGCGTCGGAGATTCGAGATGGGTGTCATCCAACCGCAACCACCGTCCAACAAACAGCCAATGTCACAGCGATTGAACCCAAGACGATGTCGATAAGCACTGCCTTTGAATCCCGTCCTCTTCAATGTCCACGATTGATAAGCTATGCCCTTTACCATGGCGCTTTGTGTGTCGTTCGACGATCCGTCTTCTGCTGGAAACCAGCTCCGATCTACACTACCTACGCGCGCCCATGCTCAACCTCGGACAAGGTCACTTCGGTCGCACTGTTGAGTGTTGGGAAACGGCTGGTTGGCTGGCTGGTGAGCGTCGATTTGAGCGAATCATCGAAGCCGTGAGCAGTGTTGACACTAGTGCTTATTCGTACAAAGTGGGTTTCGAGCGTGACAAAGGTGTGGCTGCAATGCTTCGGCGTTGCTGCAGTTGCTACTCGCTCCAATCAATGTTGTCATGTCTTTCTCATCACGTTGGACGGTGGGACCCTTCAACCAGGCGCAGCCATTCACATGAAACTATGCAATCTGCTCCTTTTTATTTCCCTTTCTCCATTTAATACGCCCGTCCGTCACGACTCACTTGCTTGCCCTTTGGGCTTTACTTCCTCTTTTCTTTTCTCTTCTGTCTTACACCTCCTGTGTGAAAAGGCACATCTGGCTTTGATTGCTGTCCAACAACTTGTTTGACATATCGCATAATTACCTCGTCCAACAACCCCGAAACCGATCAAGACGACTGCAAGCCGCCGAACGACTGAGCGAAACTCGTCGTCCCGATCATTCCCGTTTCAGTGATACGCCCGGAAACACATATCAATAATCCCTGACCCAGCCTGAATCAGTGCGTCTGACATCTGCCCGAGGCCAGAGAGATACGCTGCCTATCTGCTTTCCAGTTTGCGCGACAACATGGCCGCTGCTCCAAGACTCCAACCATTGTTGTAAACTGTATCTCTTGGGCGACATGAACTTCTTCCACAAAGGCGCATCAATGATGGCAGCTTCGGCAGGACTATCGCAGCAAAACGGCCCCCATAGCCGAAGTTGTCACGCAGGGACAACCAAACTTCCCAACGCTCCCGCAACTTAGTCTAGGAAACCCATGTTTGAGTTCCAAGCACCACGTATGCGATTTCGGACAGTCCGTCGGTTTGTTCTCTGATCTCGATGTTTGGTAAAAACGCCATGTTCGAAATGGCACAATTGACGACCAGGGTTCCGAGTATAAGCGACCCCTAAACTGAAGGGTTTCAAAAAGCACGCCCATATGCCATGCCGCGAAGGCAGAAAGGATGTAATTCAATTAAAAAAATGCAGCGTTATGTGTCGTTCAGTGCGCTGAGTGTAGTATACGTAACCTGAGAATGGGCAACCGATATGACATTTCGTCACTCCCTACCCCAGCGATGAAAGTCGAAAGATCCTTCGACAGCAGCTGGGAACCAAGAACTCGATGCTTCAGGAAACGGCGCCGCCGCAGTAGCTCAATAGTCGTGATTGGTCCAGCTCACATATAAGTGGATCCGCTCCGACTCACATGATAAGACTAGGTAAACAAGACAAAAGAAAGTTGGGGAAATGGCTGCAGGCTGGGGCAAATCGAACCCGCCATTCGCCGTCATGCCCCAATGACGTCTCTCGCTTGTTCCGTTGTGAGAGAGGCCTGCGCAGAGTGCCAAAGCGGGAGTGTTTGCGTGTGTTTATCGACTGGGCCAACCAGTGACCTGGCTCCTGTGGAGGTCCATCTCTACTGATGCAGGTTGGTTGCGTAGCCAGGATCAACCTCACCCAGCCAGTCACGCCAGCCCATTATCTCGCTCGCCATCAGTTGACTGCCTCCGCTTCCAGTTGCTGTGGCTTGTTTCGTTCCTGGTATCAGAGGTATCATTTGGAGTCTCCATCTACGACGACATCCATCTTTGTAAACAACTGCCATTCCGATTTGACTCGTGAGATCCCTGTGGCCGACATCCCGCAACTCAACACAACGAACTGTCGGTAACTGTCTCGGCGGTGGACAGCGTTTATATTCCCCGCTTTCTCAACCACATCCCATCCTCTCCAGGGTCTCCATAACACATCTCGGCACCGAACACCGACCGTGACAAATCGCTACCATCACTCACCATGAGGCTTTCCGCAGCTGTCATCGCTCTCCTTTCCACGAGCGCCGCCGCTTTTAGCGTTTATCGCGAAAACAGCGTCTCTGCCAACGATGAACTCGATGTTCCCGGAAAGTCGCCCTTGAGGTTTTGTGACGCTGCGGCCGATCGCAAAGATGACATTGTTACCATCGAGGAGGTCATATTGACACCAAACCCTCCTGAGGCGTATGTCACATGTCTCTTATCTTACCATGTTCAGAAACAGAAAGCTAATGGGTTTGTCACATACAGCGGTCAGACCCTGACAATCGAGGCGTCTGGTATCGTCAAGGAGGCCATCGAGGAAGGGGCATACGTCAACTTGCAAGTCAAGTATGGCTACATCCGCCTGATCAACACCTCTGCCGACCTGTGCAAGGAGATGAAGAACGTGGAGCTCGAATGCCCCATCAAGAAGGGCAGACTCTCGATTACCAAGAACGTTGAGCTGCCCAAGGAGATCCCACCTGTACGTTCTTTATTGCCCAATTTCCCCCTCTCTCAATACTGCTGTCGTTGATGGGAATATTCGCTGACATGGACGGTTTGATGGTTACAGGGCAAGTACACTGTTGAGGCCGATGTCTACAACAGCGACGATAAGCACATCACCTGCTTGACCGCCACCGTCTTCTTTGGTCGCAAGACTCTTGGCTTCCTTGACGATCTCTGATCTGGGTGAAGAGCGAGCGGATTTGACGATTAACAACGGATATGGCATGTTTAATCTAGACCTTGGATGAATACTGCGCATGATGGATTAATGAACTCATTCTTGGCACCGAATCGGATGATGGCACTTGCACGGCAACAGCATTTGTATGGGTTTTGCTTTGGTAGTACTGGAGTTTTTCGCGTTTAGTAGTTGGTTTTTGAGACTGTTTCTGCCTTTAAGCATGCTTAGGCGTGAACATATCTGAGGAAACATTCCCGTCGTTCTGCTTCTTTATAGGTATTCTGAGTTCCCCGCATTGCGCGCCGCCGCTGTGATGTCGTGGGCACATTGATTCCGCTATGCCCCCATGAACCTGACTGCTTCCATTCCTTCCATCGTGGCGTATCATTCCCCGTTTGTTATGTCCATGCTAAACTGGCCAAACACGTTTATTCACCAAACAGACGACGGACTCTGCGGAGAACACTGTCCTTCTCAGGGTCGTAAGGGTGGTCTTTGCTCGGGATCTCGAGAACGGTAGGGAAGGCCGCGGTATGAGTGTCGACTCGGTGTCGTATCCTATCAGCGATCTGTGTCTTCCACGTCAGTTGCCCATTTTATCCAGAATTGTCAATAAGAAATATCTCCCCACAAGCCCCCCCTTTGAACCAAGACCCGCACTTACATGTTGGTTAATCAAAACAATGCCAATGTCCTTCCTCTCGGTTGTGAAGCGGTCAAAGGCCGCCTCGATAGCAGCGTTATCCGTCTTGTTGTCCACCACAAGAAAGTTCTTTTGCGAATCTGGGGGAGCCGTAACGTGCTACGATTCGAGTGCGTATTAGAACTCCGCTACCGCATATCATCCGAGGACCATACGGGAACCTACGCCAATGCCTGCAAGGAGGAGTCCCGTGACGGAGTCCTAGATAATTGTTAGCTCCTTGACAGATGTAGACCTAGTTGCAAAATCACACTCACCTCGTCTCCAATTACAGCCAGGAACTGACGGTCCCTAGCGTCTGCTTGGGAAGTTGCCATGATAGGCTGGGTCAGGTATCGGTCGGGGAACGAGGGCTATGCAACGATAGAAACTTGAGTGACTGGCAATAACTTGAGTAAATCTTCTGAAATGTGTGTTTGTATTAGCGTCGGTAGGGAATGTCGAAGCCTGCCGGCGGTTGCGGTTGTGGTCGTATCGATTGATGTCGACGTCGGCTGTCGTCGTCCATCCAGGTACTCCAGGATGACGGGACGGACTGGAGCTCTGACCAACCTAGCCGCACCCGCTGGATCCAACTGGGCTCCACTCGCGGTCAACAGCCCGCGCTAAACCCACTCGACCCCTCTTTTCAGCAATGCCAGGTTCTAAAAACTCCACTGACACAGCTGGGGCTCACTAAATTCTCGGTTCAGGTTGCGCCTCGCCTGCCACTGGTTGAACCTTGACTGCGACCGGGGTCAATTTCCATGACCTACCTAGGGAGAGCTCTTCCAATCCATTCTCGATCCGCGCCCCGAGCAACGCAAATGCAAAAGTAAACAAAAGAAATCTTCATTCTTTGACCAACCTTACCTAGAACCAATCCGGGCACAACCCGGTGCCCTTTCACCACACGATACACAACTAAGGACTGCGCAAGACCGTCACATCATTGCGCACAATCCTCTCGTATCTTCTACCAAAACACCACCGAGTGGGAAGGCGGCCCCAAACATCGATTCTGCGTTGTCGCAATCTGTCATCACCAAACAATATCGTCATCATCGCAATCCAAACATGCCTCCAACACCTCGTCGCCTGGTACGGCGGCGCCCGCTATCCGAGCGGATACAGGCCTTCCTCAACCCTATGGACTTTTATATCTGGATCTCGGAGGAAATCCAAAGCTTCGATTGGGACTCGACCACTTTCGGTACTTGGTTCGGTCTGATTGCGAATGTCCTCTTCCTACTTGCGAGAGCGAACGCAAACATTAGTGGAGAGCTTGTCGACGATGATGTGTTCTCGGATGCTCCCTCCAGCGGCTTTACAAAGGCATTGGTGAGTTAGGCTTCACTACTTTTAGGACAGACCTGTACGGCATAGTGAACGATGTTCTGACTGCATGCGACAGATTAACTTCCTCATCTGGACCCTGATCCCCATCTCTGGTCTTAATGCCTTCTACACCATGACCCGATCGCGCCACTACCGACTTTTCGAAGCGAACGTCGAGGCTCAAGGCCCTTCAACCCCTTCCGCGCATCGTGTCCGAGTCGATTCTTCGCCGTCCACCCCAACGCCCCTTCGATATATCCAAAACATTGCAAAGGGCGAATCGGCCGAGGCGCGCGCTCATCCTGACAAGACACGCGACGTCTGGGAGGTGGCCGTTTGGGATCCGTACCCGGCAACACTGCGCATTTTCTGCCTTTTCAGCCCCGGCCATGTCCTCATCTACATGCTCTTCCTCCCCTTGGCCGCCCTCGACCCGCGCCCGAGCGTGACCGTCTTCAAAGCTCTTTTCCTCCAGCTCCTCCTCACAGCTCAGATGCTCCTCCTGACCTCCCGCTTCACCCAGCAATCCAAGGACATGAACATCATCCACCGCGAAGTCATGCACGAATACGACATCAAGTACGTGCACCCGCGGGTGTACCCTATTTACCGCGAGGTAGCGACCCAGGTCTCGATTGTCGACGACGTTTTGGAAGAAGAATCGGTAGCTATCGGCACCCCTTCGACCATCATCCGCCGCGGCTTCGAAACGCATCCGAACCCAAACTACGCCAAACACTTCGACCCCGACGGTGTCCTCAAGCAAAGCAGAGAGCTAACACAAACCGACGCTTCGACTCCCGCGGCGCGACCCTACACACCCATCACCACCGGCCGTCCCAGTTTCGGATCAGTAACCTCTTCAAGCACCACCACTACTACTCGTACCCCGACGGCCCTCCTCCGCCAAAACAGCTACGGCAACACCCCCTCGACCATCTCGATGACCGCCCGCCCAACACCTAGCAAGAGACAGGTCGCCCACGCCGGCACCACCTCCTACCCACCACGTAAAGCAGCAGGCGGCGGCGGCGGCGGCAGCCTCGGCGTGTATCAGCACATGAACTCCCCACTCAAGCGAACAGCCAGCGTAGGCACTGACGCGCCGCCTTCGCCCCGCAACGGCCGCGAGATGGCGGCGCTGGAGCAGAGAGACTTGGCGGATAGGCTGATCAGGCAGCACAGCCCCGTGAAGCCGAGTCCGTTGAAGAGCGAGATTTATCCTGCTGCTGCCGGTGGGTCGCCCAGGAAGTCATCGGCGGCGAGCAGGGACGGGGATGGGGATAGTAGTGCGTATATGCAGCATTCGCCGGCGACGTTGAATAATGCGCGGGCGAATAGGTGGGCGCAGGAA
This sequence comes from Neurospora crassa OR74A, assembly GCF_000182925.2. Classification (NCBI taxonomy): domain Eukaryota; kingdom Fungi; phylum Ascomycota; class Sordariomycetes; order Sordariales; family Sordariaceae; genus Neurospora; species Neurospora crassa. The sequence goes on from NC_026504.1 coordinate 3,537,768, forward strand.
AGGTTTCCTACGAGAAGGGTTTAGACGGGAGTTTTAGGAGATTGAAAAGAGGATGAGAAATGTAATAAAAGGGGGGATTAAGCTGTTCTTTCTTCTCTGCCTTTGACGATGTATCATCAACATTTGGAGTTCTTTGCGAACGGCGTTTTTAGGGGAAAGGGCCGGGTTTTTTTTTTTTTTTTGATTCCATATCTCTAAAAGAAAGAAGCGAGTTCGTGTATTATCGAAAGAAAGGCGGCGATGTATTATGTCAACACGTACTTGAGAAGGGCATATAATATGGCGTTCTTCTTTCTCTGGGGCATAATTAGAAGCACACATGGGTTTTTCATCGTTAGCTTACCGAACTCTCGATCACATATGATGTCCACCCATGTCCATGTGTTTTTTCCTACTTGACGATCACTTCCCACTAAAACATGTATTGCAAGGAATTATACAGATGAAAAGAAGAAACCCATCCGGGTAATGTATATGCGCCATGAATATATACGTAGCTAAAAAAGAAGAACAACTGTGGAGTCATTCGCTGATGACTGTCCACCCCGCCAAGACCGTAGTTAAAGAGACCATGATAAACTCAAAAACCCGCAACCGCAGCACCGTGATATCAAGCGTTTGTAAGAAAAGCAAGACATGACCAAGTAAGAAGAGAAAGAAAAAAAACCATGACTCATTCGTCCGCTAACAACCAGCCGCTTCCCTTTCTATGGCGGCGCTAACCTTTTTTTTCCTTTTCTTTGGAACCCTTTAACTTTTTGTTGATGATGCCATATGACTCTTTTACCACTCGAGCGGCTCCTTCTTCTCCTCCCCGCGGTTAGTCTTCGGTACTGGGACCGCCTTAGCCACCAACTTGCCACCCTGTCCCTTCCTCTTGAGATACGCGCGTCCATCCAACCAGGGCGTCTGCTGGCTCATCTTCGCCTCGTACTCGGCAATCTTATCCTCCATCTGCATTGTCAGACCGATATCGTCCAGCCCGTTAACGAGACAGTGCTTCCTGAACTCCTCGACCTCGAACTCGCAGAGGGTGTTACCGTCAGCATCCTTGATTAGCTGGTTGGGCAAGTCGATCTCGATCTCGCGGCCGGCCGCGGCCTCGGCGTGCACGCGCTCGAGAGCGGCTTGGTCCTTGATCGCGATGGGCAGCATGCCGTTCTTGAAGGAGTTGTTAAAGAAGATGTCGGCGAAGGAAGGGGCGATGACGGACTTGACGCCGAAGTCGTTGAGTGCCCAAGGGGCGTGCTCGCGCGAGGAGCCGCAGCCAAAGTTGGCGCCTGTGCAGACGATGATCTTGGCGGAGCGGTACGGCTCGCGGTTGAGGACAAAGTTGGGGTTCTCGCTGCCGTCAGGGTTGTAACGCATCTCGTAGAAGAGGGCGGAGCCGAGACCGGTGCGCTTGATGGTCTTGAGGAACTGCTTGGGGATGATGGCGTCCGTGTCGATGTTGGCCTTCTCCATGGGCGCAGCGATGCCCTTGAGGTTGGTGAACTTGGGGAGGCCAGCAGAGGACTTGGAGACCGAGGTGTTGACTTGGGGAGAGGAGTCCTGGGGCTGGTCGGCGAGCTTGTCCTTCTCGACATCGTCCTCCTCGATACGCTCGTCAGTGTGGGCCTTGGCGGTGGAGGTAGTTTCAGGAATGACAGCGGCCTCAACATGCGGGCTGGACTTGTAGTCGGTGAGCTTGCGCACGTCGGCGAGCTTGCCGACGATGGCGGCGGCGGCGGCCATGACGGGGGACATCAAATGAGTGCGGCCCTGGGCACCCTGGCGACCCTCGAAATTGCGGTTGCTGGTGGAGGCGCAACGCTCCTTGGGGGAGAGGATGTCGGGGTTCATACCAAGGCACATGGAGCAACCAGCCTCGCGCCACTCGAAACCGGCCTCCTGGAAGATCTTGTCAAGGCCCTCGGCCTCAGCTTGGTCCTTTACGAGACCGGAGCCGGGGACGATGAGGGCGCGCTTGATGTTGGCGGCGATCTTCTTGCCCTTGACGACCTGGGCGGCAGCGCGGAGATCCTCGATACGGGAGTTGGTGCAGGAGCCGATGAAGACCTTGTCGACCTCAATGTCCTCCATGGGGGTGCCGGGAACGAGGCCCATGTACTCGATCATGCGACGGCCAGCAGCCTTCTTGCCCTCGGTAGCGAAGGTCTCGGGGTCGGGAACAACACCGGTGATGGGGACAACGTCCTCGGGGGAGGTACCCCAGGTAACAGTGGGGATGATATCCTTGCCGTCGATGAAGACATCGATATCGTACTTGGCATCGGGGTCGGAGGCGAGAGACTTCCAGTAGGTGACGGCCTTGTTCCACTCCTCGGATCCGTAGCGGGGGGCAAGGGGCCTGCCCTTGAGGTACTCAAAGGTGATCTCATCGGGAGCCACCATACCGGCTCTGGCGCCGGCCTCGATCGACATGTTGCAGATGGACATGCGGGCCTCCATGCTGAGGCTGCGGATGACGGAGCCGCAGAACTCGATGACGGCACCAGTACCGCCGGCAGTACCGATCTGACCAATAACGTGGAGGATGACATCCTTGGAACTCACACCGGGCGCAAGCTCACCGTCGACCTGAACCCTCATGTTCTTGCTGCGCTTGGTGATGAGGCACTGGGTGGCGAGGACGTGCTCGACCTCGGAGGTGCCGATACCGAAAGCGAGAGCGCCGAAAGCGCCATGGGTAGAAGTATGGGAGTCGCCGCAGACGACCGTGGTGCCGGGAAGGGTGAAGCCCTGCTCGGGGCCGATGACGTGGACGATACCTTGCCTCTTGTCGCTGAGGCCAAAGTATGTGATGCCGAACTTCTTGACGTTCTCCTCGAGGGTGACGCACTGCGTCCTCGAATCATCCTCCTTGATGAAGCTGGCGATATCCTTCAGCGCTTTCCTGGAGGTGGTGGGGACATTCTACAGCGGGTCCGCGGTCAGCTTGCAGTCCCACACAGCGATTGCGAAGGGGCAAGGTATCATGGGCGCGAAAACGCTGCATGCGCAGCCATGTGAAAATAAAAAAACAATGGCAGTGACATTGAACTTACGTGATCGGTGGTAGCAAGGGTGCAGTCTGGCCTGCGAACTTGGCGTCCGGCGTTTTCGAGGCCCTCAAAAGCTTGCTATTGATTAGGGGTCAGTACTGGGCACTGGACTGCGAAACCGGAGCTCTCCAGCATGTGGGTTCAAACTTCTTACAGGAGAGGTGACTTCGTGGACCAAGTGGCGGTCAATGTAGAGGAGAATGGTACCGTCAAGCTTCTCGTCGACGATATGGGCCTGGAAGACCTTGTCGTAAAGGGTACGGGGGGTACTCTCTGCTGACGGCATGGTGGCGGTTATGTGAAGGTCGGTGGTTCCCTGGCTGGTGAGGTAGCTGGGAATAGTTGGTTGGTTGGAGAAGGATAGGGCGAAGTATATAACGTTGTCACAATCGGGGGACAACGAGAAAGAAGTCTTGGGAAGAAAACCGGCACGCAGCAAATAAATAGGTCTGGTGTCGGGACTGTAGGTTGTTGTATGGATGGGTTGAAAAACCGGCGTGGGGTTGTCTAGCTTCCGGTTCGGCTAGGTCTGGGGGGCTTTGATGTCTCAACCAAATCTCGGAGGCGGAACCGTATATCGGCGATGCAGTTATCCTTCTCGGCTTTTGAGTTGGCAGCTGTTTCGGTTCTCGATCAACAAGACACAACGATGGCAAGGCTTGATAATCCCGGGTATAAAGTAGGGTAAGTGTTGGGAGGTAGAAAGATTCCTGAGGAGAAAGTTGGCAAAAGCGGGAAAGGAGGTGAGACTGAGACGGCCGTGGCAAGAAAGCGAAAGCGGGCAGACACCGGACCTTTTTAAGTTTTCCCCGATGACTACAATTCCCATTCGCAAATATACATCAATCTATGTACAAACACCTGGAGTCAAACCAATCTTTCTGTTTCCCTGGTTGCCTGGCGATCCGCTCGTGGCTCGATTTCGTCCAGTCTTGTAAAAAATCCGCCTGCGATACGAAGCATTGGGCAAGAGACGACAGTGACGGCAGGGCTGGGGCGGCCTGCCGATGTTCGGAGGACAGCATCAAGCTCCGGTTCACGGAATGCGGGGTGGGCTGGGTGGCCACTGGAATTTCTAAAGACATGATGCCCATTGGCCGCGCGCACGATTCCACTTGGCCAGTTCCACCCGCCCAGGTACGCACTGCCAGACGCTGTGACAACCACGACCGCCGCCATTGGTTCTTCCCGATCTCGGCCTCAGCTGCTGCCACGTCGAGACCGGCCCATCCTGGAGGTTGATCCATGACGCTGCGGCATGCGACGGCTTGGGCGACGGCCACTACGCACGGCTACAGTAATTTCCCCTGCTCGTGCATGCACCTGCTCGTGCATAATACCCTCTAAATGCTTACAGATCGCTGGCCGCAATTATTTAGTATGGGCATTTGCGTAACAGCTATTTGCATATGAAACCGCCCGTTTTTTTGGTGCGTATGCATTTATTAGCACCCTCTATCTGGGATCTTTTAGGGCCTTATACCTGTACCAACTCCCTAACGTCCCCGCGAATCCCTCTGCTACGGCGGCTTAGAAGTCTTGGCACGAGCCTACTCGTGCATATGTCCCTCTAAATGCATGCAGAGTACCGTCCCGGATTACATGCACGAACAGGGGAAATTACTGTACAGGGCGTTTGCAGTGGAGGCCACACGGGTTTCTCTCACGATGAAATCCCCAAACCATGGCCGGTGGAGAGTCCGGAAAAGAGAGCGGGTTTGACACTGAAGGCATTCGAACAAGAGAGAATACGCAAGACAATGTTGTTGTAGATCATCCTGTGACCAATATCCATTGTGCTGAGAGTAATGATATTTCCTCAGCTAGCAGTCTACAAGTAGGTAAAATCTCCCATCCAATGTTCTGCCCCTTGCTGTTTGCAAGTATCAGGTCCGGTCTTCGGTACACCTCTCGCCGAGTACCTTGATGTCCCACTACGGTCCATAGCAGAACCCAATTCGTCCCCGCTCCACCATCACCTTTTGTATCCTTGTGATTCATAAGAGAATATTTCCAACACCGCCTTCAACCCTCATTTCAGGTACGGATCCTCCTTGGGCAACTTGATACGTAAGAATATCCATTGTACAAACAACAAACTCCGAAGCAGCCTGGTGTTCCCTGAACGATGTTTTCGGAGTTTTAGAGACGCAAGTAGGCGATGTTCGATAGCCATGACAACACTGCTTACTGCAACAATCTCTTCTCCCTCATCCGTTCCATGTCAACGTACCCATCGTCTGGAAAGGGAAGCTACAAGTTACCACCGCACTCGTACCACACGATCCACCCATTCAAACAAAGTCTCCACAGACGAGAACCCTCAACTGTCAAACACGGTCAATCTTGTGATCACTCACAAACCCGCCAACATTGCCAATCCTCCGATAATCGCCCTGACCAGACGGCACACAAGAACCGTGCCCCTGATCACCCACACCACAGCCGCGCCCGCCAAAAAGACAAACATCAGCGCAAAGACATAAACCACCACGTCTCCCAGCGTCGCCTGTCCCCGTGCGTACCTCTTGTGAAGCGGCGAATCGAGATGAAACACCGGCCGCACAAAGGCCCAGTACGCACAGACAAACTGCGCTACAAAGGTAACCACTACTGACACCACGATCCGGACCCCGACCAGCACCTCGAAAGGCTGCCCTCCTGATCCCGCTGCCACCATCGACCTGACAGGGAGTGCCAAGCCTGGGAAAAGCCGATACAGATCGTCACTAGCCGCCGCCCCATCTCCTTGGCACGTCTGGGGTTCACTGACTTTAGACTTCGGGTCTTGGCTTCTGGAACGACCGTCATTGTCATCGCCGCCGTGGCCGGCGCTGTCCTTCAGCTTTTGACGCTTGTGACGCTTGTTCCTTTGTTCTAGTAATGACGTCATTGGACTTGTTCCCAACTCGACCGCCATCGCATTTTCGGCCGCTCCCGTTGCTTCCCCAGCTTTCATGTCTCCAGTCGTGGCCTGTCCCGTGGTTGATGCCGAGTCCGATCCTGACGCCGATGCTGGGATCCCTTCCGACCCCGTTCTTTGGTTCGCTGGGTGTTGCGTAAACGCTGCTCGCGCTGCCCCCTGCACCATCGCCTGCGTCAAAGTTTTGATATCGGCCGAATTCTGGTTCTTCGACGACCAGCTCTTCGACTTCGCCAGACTTGGCCGGCGCGTATGAGTGGACGTGAGAGGTGACCGTCTCTTTCCGTTTGTTGGGTCTTGGATTTCCGCTTCCCCTCTCATCGTCTTGCGCATCTCCCAGCCCGTCTGTTCCTGAGGACGAGGCGTCGACACGCGCCGGGAGGTTTTCGCCTCGTCCTTCGTGCGCATTGTCTCTTGGGTTGACGATATAGTAACGCTGGCTGCTCTTGGTAACTCGTCCTGGGAAGCACGTGCCAGATCTTCTGCCACCATCTCTGCAACCCGGTCTGCGGTCAGTGATGCTATCCAGCTGTGGTGATGATGGAGATCTGGTCTTGCGAGTTTCGGCGATACGCTCGGTTGCATGCTGGGAGGGGAATCCAGCGGCGTCGAAGAGCCGCTCTTGGGTACGGCGCTCGGCGACGGGGACGATGTCTGGTGTGACGACGATTCGGTTACGGATTGTAACGTCTTCTGAAGCCGCTTGACTGCTTTCTTTCCTGACGTCTTTCTTGCCTTTTGAGGGGCCTTGGCTTCGGGTCTTTGGGGGCAGATTTCCCTTATGGCGGAGGGAAGCTGGCGGTGAGGACTGGACTCGCAGCCAGTAATGGTGATGATGGGTGTGCAAGCAGATTGGGGTTGTGGGAGGTGGAGCGCCTGCCCCAACCCACTGATGTCCTGGGTTATGGAACTCGCCCATGCCTTGGCTTCTCTGGTGCTGTCCCGGATACTGCGCTCCAGGCCACTCAGATCCTCGATCAGCATGTTTGCCCATTGGCGGGCTGGGTTCAGGTTCGTGAGGTCCAAATGTGGGTAAATGACCTTGGCGCTGTTGGGGACGGGTGCCATAGGGGTTCCTGGCAACATCTTGCGCGAGACTGGGCAGTGATCTGGCACTGGGATCCTGGAGAAGGACTTCTTTATCCCAGTCGGGCCCGGGACGGAGCCGGTGTCCATCGGACCAGGGCCCAGTCTCCGGGGAATCAATGGATGAAAACGTAACCTGAGAGATTTCGTGTTCGACGGGAATGAGGTCGCTGAAGCGAGGCTTCCTCCTGACGGTACCATAACCGCCATTGTCTCCATCCCTAAAAAAGAGTTCGAAGTGTGACTGGTAGTGGCTGACTCTCCCGTCTGAGCAGGTTCTACACTCTTGTTGCTTGGGCTCTGGCTTTGAACGATTGGACTTAGGTTTGGTGAAGCCGCAGATGGCCATTGTTCCGATTCTTTTCTGAGTTTGGACGGCTGCCGAGGACCCGTCCGTTTCCCAGTACCACGCCTCTTTTCTTCACCCCGTGGCGATCCCTGGGGGGATGGTTGGAGAGAACCACGACGAAACTCCGTCATGTCTATGCTCGTTCTGGGCGTGATATTGTCTAACATTCCCGTGTAAGGGTTCGCCCCTGTCACTCCGAGGTAGTCACCAGCTTCTCTTAGAATGCGGCGCTGGCGCCGGGCTTCTTGCTTTTCCAGGAACAGTGAGCGAGCTCTGTTATAGCCCGGCACGGCCGATGACATAACGTTGTGGGAGTCAGCAGTGCTTACACGATGAGCTTGAGACGATGTGGGAAGATAACTGCCGGTTTGAGTTGGCACGGGTTTCCGCGATGGCTTGGAAAAGGTAGGGATATTTCCGCTTTTCACTCGGCGTTCCCCCATGTTGGCCCAAGTTCCATCGAGTGATGAAATTTGGTTGTCGCCACGATGATAAGTAACCTTAGGGCCGTCATCCGATCTCGTATTCAACCTCGATGTGATCTTCCTAGCCGGGATATGGGTTGCTTGGTTGAATTAGCCGTGGTGATGCTTCTTCAGTCCCTGTGAGATGCTGAGTGTTGACGTACCTTTAACCATCGACTTGCCACTGATATTCGAATCTCGTCGAGGAAGTACCACGGGAATATTCCAAGCTTCAGAAACAATTGTATCGGTTGTACTCGGGTCGTGATGCCGAATTTCGGCCTGACCAGGGTCAGAATCTACACTCTTCCGCCTGGGTGTGGTGAATCTCCGAGCATTGGTGGTACGCGGCTGCATGGCGGTCGAGGTGTTTCGCTCCCCCGTCGTCAAGATCTCATCAATCGTCGGATGCCCATGATCACGCTCATGATGCCGGAGCGTGAAGCCTTGTTCGGGGCAGTTGCTCGGCCTCAAACCGTGAAAGAATTCTTTAACCGAGGCAGCGATGTTCTTCCGGCCACGGCTGATAGACGATCCCGAACTTTTCACCGACGCTGCCTTTCTGGTATGAGTGGGCTGGGCCGGCGACTGGGGACAGGTGGCCGATTGTCTGTAGATGGGACCTGGCCAGGGCATGGCACCGTCGAGGCCTAATGGCGGCGGTTGGCATGAGTGTGATACGTGATGGTTGTGGGAAGCCATGATCTGCCCGCCCACTGACACCTCTCTGGACGGAGAGATGTACCCAGCAGAACTATCTAAGCTCTGCCAAAAGCCTAGCGGTCTTGCTTTGTATGGGGCATCAGTGAATTCGCGGGCGGGTTGTTAGTGAATACTGGGGGAAGAAGTAAAGATATGATGATTCGGATCGTAATGGGGGATGGGAGGGTAAAGAAAACAACATGATTGCCAGTAGGTAAGTAAGTCGGCGAGCAAAAATATCACTTGTAAATTGAGTGTTCCATGGCTCTACATGCACCTGCTTCCATTGGCAAGAACTGGGTCGCTCTTTCCTGTTTGGTCAAAATTGTCATGGACGTCAACAACTCACTCAAAGTCTGATGGCGTGGAAATATAGCAGATTGCACCATCCAACTTACCTAAATTTCAGTTGTATTGATGGAAATGGCAGGCACTACTCTTATTGAAGTTCAACGGTCATACAAAATGACAAACAATGCAGTAATGCTCAAGTACGAATTATGAAGGCATTGACAGGAATTGATATAACAAACTGAATATTAGAAATAGCGTTTCAAAGGTGAAATTACCCATCAGTCGGGTATCTGAACGTATAGGAAAGTTCACCATAGGTCTTGAGCTACCAGACAAATCAGTACTGGACTGTGGAATGCTGATTGTGCCTTGTGTATGCAAGCAGAAAAAAACTACTGGGTATATTACACTTCATCTCCTCTATTGTTCTTCCTCTTCTCCCCGACACGAACGCCGAAAGGCCCTCTTCAGATGTCTAAAAAGCAACCATCACGATCCAACCACCGCTTCGACACCCAAGCTCCGGCTGGTTCCAGAGGTCCTGTCGGCCACGTTCATTGGACGAAATCAGAAAGTGGAAAAAAACGCTATTCACCATTCCTTCATTTCTCTCGTTATCATGTTCCCCGATTCCGCTGGCGTCAAGTAAAATATTTGCGCGTCATGATTGGGGCTCAAAGACGGCCACTGAAAACCTCCTTCTTGAAGATTCTTACCCCCCACACATCGTAGAAGCGCATAGTCCCCAACTGCACCAAAAAGTTGCTTGACGAAGGTGTCCACTCGTCATCTCCATGCCACTCGTCGGTACTACTCTCATCATCCCAGGCTTCCGGGGGAGGAAAGTTCGGGTATTGGGTTGTATTGCTTGATGTTCCATTACTGGCGGTGACCACCGTGGCCTTTGACTTGCCCTTGGCCTCTTTGGCCGCCATTCTTCTCTTCCTCTCTTCCACCGATTGCGGCTTGTTGAACTTGACATGGTCCACGCAGTCGCCATCATGAATGGAAATCCATTCTAGCTTCGTCAAGGGAAACTGCGAGAGGTTATCGACCAAAAATTTCTTGCCCTCCATCGGTAAAGAGGGACACGGGTCATCGCAACGGAGGATAGGTATGTGAAGAGCGCGAAGGTTCCCGAGCAAGCGCGCGTTCTGGTTGAAGACATGCTGTTGAGGCACCGAGGTTAGTGAACTATTCTGATAGACTCGGTCAGTCCTAGGGGCACTTACCAAACACCGCATACTCATGTTGCAGGCAAGCTCCTCGACATTCTTGCCACGCTTGCACAATAGCATGATGGTTTTGGTATTCACATCCCACGCCGCACTGGCCAAGTTCTTGATCATGAGCCTCCGCAGACTAGCCATGTGCTTTGTGAGGGCCAGTCGCCGAATATCGTCAATGGTGGTTTGGGTCTTGGAAGCGAAGCTCTCGGGCTTGTATTTGGCTTCTCTCTCGAGCAAGAACAGCTCGGTTACCTGGTTCAGTTGGGAAACAAATTGCAAGAAAGTTGTCGTGACGTTGTCGGTGAAGATTTCGCAAAGCGGGAGGGGGTTTTCCTCATTCTGGCTCTTGAAGTAAGCCCAAATCGGTGCTTGCGGCCCGACGTTAAGGAGAGTGATGCGAGTGAGCATCCGAATATCAAGGGCCTTGGAGAAGAAGGATGCCTTTGCCGGAATCAGATAGATGCTGAGTGACTCAAGAGGCAATCCACGAGTAGCTCTCGCATATTCACTCCGCTGCTGACGCTGGGACTCAGCTGTATCCGAGTTGCGAAGACCATAGATTTCCTTTTGCGAATCGGCTACCTCAGCCTCGACCAGGTTGAGTTCGCTCCTAACTAGTTCGATTCCGTTGCTTAGCCTTGTAATCTCTTTCTCGGTTCTAGCGATGCGTTTGCAATCGACAGGCCCATCTTGCTCGCGCAGTTCTTCGGTTTCCTTGCGAATGTCGTTAGCTCGTGCCTCATGCATCTCAAGTTTCTTGATCAAAGTCTGATAGTTAACCTTTTGTGCTACCAAGTTGGCCACGGCCTTCTTGACAGAAGCGGCGTCAAGGCCGCCTGCTACCAACGACGACAGAGTTTGCGAAGGTGATAACTCTAGTACAGTCTCTGTGTCCTCAATTTTGGGGCCTGGGGATCCCGGATCGAGTTGGAGTTCTCCCTCAGGCTCTTCAATGTTGATGTCTTCCGGGGTGAATTCGTCATCTTTTTTCTTGTGTCTGGCAGGGACTGAAGAATTCATAGATCCAGTTCCCAGTTCCCCTGTATTTGATCCGCCTTTTGCCTCGACCTTGGTCTGAGCAGACTGAGATTCGGAACTCGCAGACGTAGTACTAGTCTGCTTTGTCTTTAGCGAAGCTACATAAGCACTGGCGGCAGTTTGGATGATATCAAGAGCGTCGCGTCGTAAGTCATCCTTCTCCATAATCAGAAGCTCTGCCGCTTTCATCACGTTTTGGATGAATCTTTGGCCAGGGTCCGCGTTCACTGCCTCCGCTGATGTCTTTTCTTTTGCCTTGACGTCCTTCTGTGGTTTCTTAACAACAAAGTGTTCAACATCGAAGATGCGTCCCAAAACGGACTCCTGTGTCTTTTTCTCCTCCTGCGCCCGCTGTGCCTTCGCTCCAGTGCTTTCGACCGCATTACTCGATTGCGGACTCGGACTCGGGCTCGAGCCAGGAGTGGACCAGACGGATTCCTCCTCATCGCTATCGTCCGTAACGACTTCGGGAGCCGTTGGCTTCCGGGCCTGTGATGCGAGGAAATGCGAAAAAGACAGTTTCAACTTGGTCAAGGTCCCGGCCGAGTTCCTAACACAGGTCTTGATTTCTGTCACAATATCTAGATTGTCGATATCGAGGACGGCGAGGCTCTTGAGGTTTCTGAATCCTGATAAGGTTGGAGGTTCTATGAGGACCTGAGGTCGCTTTTGCGCTTTTGGTTTGGAGGGGGGCTTGGGAGCGGGAGGCTGATGATGATGGGGAGGCTGCTGAGGGAAAGCCTGTAGATGAGGATGTTGTTGAGCGAAAGCATGTGGATGAGGGGGCTGTGAGTTATGAACAGGATGGACAGGATGCGCATTTCCAAAGTTCGAATTAAGGTTCGCAAGGTTCGCTAACTGTAAGTCCCAGTCCATACCCTGCTGCGGAGGAACCGGGGGCGGATGAGTGCCTTGAGGCATCCAGTGTACCGGCGGCAGGCCGGAAGCAATGGGCGGCGGTGGGTGATTAGCATGAGGGAGCGGAGGCGGCTTTTCATACAAAGACGGGCCTGCCTGCATGCGTATGTGTACGTGGGCGATGGTTCGGATGTCATGTAGCACGGCGTATACAGGACGGCTCAGCTCGACGCGGATATTCCACCTGGTAGAGATACAAAGGTTAGCACAGGCCGGCGTTCTGGTAACGGTGTATGTGTAGAACTGGGCATAACAGGATGGGCGTACTTGAAAGTCTCGAGCTTATTTGCTTTGCGCAGAGCGAGGACCAGAAGAGTGTTCATAAACTTCCCGCAGCTATTCTGCAACAGGTAGGGCTTATAAGCGGCTTCCCCCTTGCTACCGGCGCTAAGGGTGTCGAGTGAAAGATCTCTGAGATGTTGCGCATAGTCGTAGTTGCTGGTCACGAAGGTATCCAGCCCGCCGGCCAGACCATCAATGGGGGAGTCGAATGACGGGTCATCCTCATCCGGAAAAACGATGTGGAACTGGCGATACAGCTGGGAAGCGGCAAGTTCTCGGCAGTGTTTGGAGACAAGGGCGAGACAGATGAGGTCTGGCTGGCAACAGTGCTTGACGATGTCCTTTTGAATCTCTGACGGCATGCCCAAGAAACTGTGAGGGTTCACGGCGGGCGACGCGTGACTGTTCTCGTGCGAGGCCATGGCTGCTGCTGAATCGGCTGACAGGTAAGAAAAAGACATCTAGATCGATGCCTTTTTATTTTCTTGGAGAACTTGAAGTGCGGGGAGAAAGTCAGAATGCCGATGCCGCAGGTACAGGTGGTGGAAGCAATAGTCTTTCTGTCAGGGCAACCGAGCAGCCGAGCGGCTATCTCTGCTTTTCTATGCGATGATGGATAAACGTGTGAATATATATGCCTCTGCTTCTCGTAGCTGTGCAGACGGGACGGGTCGGGACTTGATGGGCGCTGCGGCTGGGCACCAACAGCAACTCGGATACACAGCTGTCGGGTACCGCGTCCTGTAGCGGTCGTCCTGGAGCCGTCTGTTTGTTCGGGCTGGAATATCTACCGTAAGAGCAATGTCCTAATGAGGCCTAGAATATGTGATTGATGAGTCGTTCCGTGGATAAAGCGACAGCGAGCTGGCGAGGTGGAAGAAATATCGATCAATGTGTACCACACCGCCGCCACTTCAGCTTGTCATCTGATGGTTGTTGCAGTCTCTTGGGGAGTACCGAGCCATGAAAGAAAGCCCATTCGCCCGTTGGGAGGAAAGACTGAAGATGACTGAAGGAGTGGGTTCATTCCGTCAAGACGCGACGGCCCTGGGCTACAGTAGAGGTGTCGAGTTCGAGATACCTAGGTGGGAGTCGAAAGCGGGCAGTCTCCCTCTTCCTGGCTCTTGCCTGTCTGTCTCTTTGGTTGCCGATTCTAACCTCAAGGGTCGCTGTCGTGGATCATCCCGATGGGCTGCCAGAAGAGGCAGGCCTGTGGCAGGGGATGGCTTCCATGTTGACACTGCCCTGCACCCTGGAATGGGAAACTGGGGATCAATCGATTGATCTGCTTTTTAGCGGGCACTGCGGGGGGGGGCCAAGCACACCTACAGGTGGGATCAAAAGGCGGGGTAGCGAGTTGGCGCAGCATGGCAGGCAGGCACAGACAGGGGACGGGAGGACGGCAATAGGCCCCACTTACCCTTGGTCCATTACCATTGGACCTTTTACAGCTGAAGTCTCAGGGACGATGGCTGATTCAACTGGACGCCTTGGAAGGCTGTGACAACTCCACCGACAACAAACATAGGTACCTAGTACATGCTTGTCTCTCTCGTTTGTGACAAAATGGATGTGACCCTTGGCCGATAAACCGAACAACCTGAAGGACAGTCAAATATGGCTTGTTATAATTAGGAAAGGCCATTGCAAGACTGTAGTAGGGGTCACGGCAGTTATTCGAAATCATCTACCTGTACCTACCTGCCTTTACCTGTAGCTAGAGTCCGTCCCTTCATCCAGACTGCCCGCCTTGAGATCGGGCAGGTCAGAAGTGCTGTTATAGCCCGCTTGGATGTATAACAAGAGTATTCATCTTCAAGGTCTAAGGTACGGAATGTGACATGTTCGGTTTGTTCAGTCTTGTGGCCATTTGGCAAGCCAACTGGCTACTATCAACCATTTGTTAGGGACGAGTTTTTCTTTCCAAGATGAATTGCCTAATAACTTTTTCGAATCTACAACAACGTTTAAAGAGTCGAACACTTCCACTTCAGTTATTATGGAACTTGAACTCTACCTAATTACCAATGTGCCCTCCACACCCAGCCCCAGAATGCACACGAGTGGATATTGCCCGTGGCTGCCTAGAAGCTAACGAAACGTTAGTGCTCCATAAAGCCGGCTAGGTATGAGTGCAACGCTAACACTCAATGGCCACCTTCACCAGCGTACAAACTGCATTTATTTCCGTGTCTTTATCTTCCACTTCCTGCAACTTTGAGTACCTGCCTGCTTTCTTGTTCCTTTTCTTTCTTGCATATACACGATGTAATCAAATGTGCTTCGAGCATCCGGCATCCATCCCATCTCTCCGTCTTCCGAATCCACGTGCCAACTCTCGGTCGGACTCCTGATTATGTGCATTTGGTGGCGCCCCATCTGTAACGCCAACCGTTCGCCTTTCGGACGATCTCTGCGCCCAGACTCTCTCAGCCTCCGTTGCTCCAATTCACCCCTGGCGTGAATCCGGGATTGAAAACTCAGCCTTTTCCCCCCTTCCCAGCTCGTTTCTTGCTCTCACTTCTCTTCCCGCTCCTTTTCTGTCTTTCTACGATCTGTGTGGTCATAGTTCATTTTTTAAGATGGCCGACGTGGAAGAGCCACAGTTTAACACGCTGGCGGAGCGCATCGCTGCCCTGAACCAGCAAAAGAACTTCAGCGCCCCTTCGACTGCTGGTAAACGACCTCCGCCTCCGCCCCCCGTTCGAGCTGCAACAGATATTCCTGTGGTTCCTCCGACATCACTGAATCGAAATGGAGGTCTCCCGACTCCGTCGCTTCCTCCACGCCCAACTCGGGCTGCTTCCGCTATCGACAGGCCTCCCCCACTGCCGCGACGAACCACCGAACAGGATATTCCCGAAGACAAGCCGATGCCCACCGTGAACAAGAAGCCGCCGCCATTGCCCTCCCGAAATTCTATACAGCATACCCCTCCGGCTCTCCCGTCTCGACGACCAACCTCAGCTTCTCTTCCTGTCCCAGGCGTTCGAAGAAATTCCAACTCATCCGACATCTCACACCTTTCCAATGTGTCCGCATCGTCCTGGAATCATACAGCCTCTTCGTCCGCGCGCACTAGCATCACATCGGATTCCGGCCATCCTCTTAGGAAACTACCGCCAGCTTTCGATCAAGCGAAGCTACCGCCACTACCTCCGACACGACGTGAGCTCGAAGCAAAGGCCCGGGAAGCACAGCAAGAGCAAGAAAGAGAAGCAAATAGATCAGCTCCGCCCGCCGTATCCCAAGGCCCCCCGCGACTTCCCTCGCGTTCTTCTTTACCGCCTCCGTCTACTGTGTCCCGCGAACCCCCGGCACTCCCATCACGCCCATCTCTGCCGCCCAGGCTTCCTTCACGGCCCGCTAGGCATTCTACCTTCCCCGACGTCGAGGAAGAGCCGGGCCCACCCCTTCCCAACCGCCGTCTGCCACCTCCAACACTCAGTGACAGACCCAAGTCGGTCCCAGAGCCAGCACCACCACCCATCCCGCTGAGTTCCCGACCTACGTTTGATGTCGTTGTCTCTCGAAAAGCCAATGGCACCGAGGTCATTCCTCGATCAGTCTCCGCCCCTCCAGTCGGTCCCGACTGTCTCATATGCCGAGACTTCTCCGGGCCTGATACTGTTGCGGCGCAGCATCCGATCTCTTCGCTTCCACGTCATGACACTATTCGTTACCTAGCCCACGTCCTCTGCGATCCGTTCGACTCCCCCACTGACAAAGCCCGTGCCATCTTCACCTGGTGCCACCACAACATGGCATACGACACCCACGGCTTCTTCAATAATTGCATTCCACACCATTCGTCACCCGCCGAACAGATATTCAGTGGCAAAGCCGTTTGCCAGGGTTACGCAGACGTGTACAAAGCCATTGCTCTCGCTGCTGGACTCGACTGTGTTCTCATCAGCGGTCACGGCAAGGGGTTCGGCCACCACGATCTAGCCTTTGGCTCTTCTGTTCCACCTGAAGAATCAAACCACGCCTGGAACGCGGTTCGCATCGATGGCGGTGAATGGAAGATCATCGACGCTTGCTGGGGCGCCGGTCACCTGGGGGACGACAGACTCTTCCATAAGAAGTTTAGTCCGGAGATGTTCTACCTCCCCAACGAGATCATCGGCAAAAAACACTTTCCAACAGACCGGAGACACTTTTACCGGTCTGACGGGCGCATCTTGACCTGGGAAGAGTACATTCTTGGAGACGGCCCTACCCCGTGCTGGTACGGCGACGCGGACAAAGATGGACTGGATCAATTCAGCCTGGAGCCGCGTACGGCAACAATTCCCGTTTACAGCGGCGAAGTGGTGCGGTTTCAGTTTAGCAAGGTGTGCGTGCACTGGGACCCGGAAAAGAACGGAGGGGGAAAGCAGTACCTGTTCGTAGTGGCGATCGAGGGGCGAGATGGCAGAAACAAGGATTTTGTGCCCTTGGATACGGACGGGTTCTGGTGGTGGACAGACATACCTGCCATTGATTTGGGAGCGCCGGGACAGAAGATCACCGTGTTTGCTGTGTCAACGATTGATAATAAGTGTGCGAGAGGATTGACGAAGGAGGAGTGGTTGAGAAAGAAGGGGAGGTGTGCGTACAGCTTCGTGGGGATATGTGCTTGGGATTTGGTTTAGGGGAGTTGATATTTCCTCTTTGCAATGTTACTACAGCACATTGGATGAACGGGATAATGCGCACAGACAGATATGTTCGGATGATGTGGATTTCAGACGGTCTTGGATCTGTTACCAGTTTCTTGGGGCTTCTCTATAAAGAGCATATCAAATGGAGCTGGGAGTTTTGGGTACTTGGCCTTTTCGCGTCCGGTGGTAAATAGGTTACATACTATCATCTAATGATCAACCTCTTTGACAGCATCGCAACTCCCGAGTTTGCCTACAAATAATGATAATCGAGGCAACTAGGTTGCCTCTCTCTAGTATCGCCCACCTCTAACGTTGAATTCAGCCCTCGGCTTTTCACTGATGATTCAATTCCCCTCCCTCAAAACACCAACATGCACCACAAACCCCGATGTTCCCCCACCTCCGCCCTCACTCTTCAGCCCATCAATCATCAGGTCATCGGGCACCCTCCAGCACCGAAAATCCTGTACGAATCGCTTTATCCACGCTTCGAAGACGTCCGAGGTCCGGAGTACTTGAGCCACCACCACCACCGTCGGCCTCCCTCCGTTATCGCTGGTGCTGCTGCTACCGCGTAGCTTGCAAATATCCACGCAGGTAGTTACAAAGGGATCGACCAGCGCCTCGTTGTAGATGCAATCGCAAGCAACCACCAGATCGAAACTCGCAGCAACCGGCTGAGCAAGTGAGGAGGTGGGCGTGTCCTGCTCCCAGTCTAGTGCCCTGAAAACCAATCTCTCTCCGGGTCCCTCCTCTCCTGTTGTTGATGAGGTTGATGCTTTCTTCGACCCCTTTCCTCCTCCTCCTCCTCCTCCTCCTTTCTTGCCCTTCCCTCCCTGACCACCACCACCACTCCCAACGAAAGGCGCCTGCTGCTGCACTACGGACGACCAGTTCTCGTGGATGTTGCGCTCCACCAGCTTGGAGACGTACGCCTGGTCGGTGAGGACGTACCTACCAACGCGGGGGGCAAGTAAAAGGCCGACGATGGCGGAGGTGCCGGCGCCTAGTTCGATTACTGTTGTTGTCGATGTTGTCGTCGGAGAAAAAGACGATGATGAGGGGCTGTTATTATGGTGGTTGAAGAGGTTGAGGTGCGTGGAGAGAGGGTTCGAGGCGGAGGAGATCCAGGTTGCGAAGAGCGGGGTTATTCGCCATGTTACTTGTTGAAGTGAAGACGAGAGTTTTAGTCTAGTGAATGCTTGGATACGGTAGAAATCGGGGGGGATGAGTTTGAGGGAGGAAAGGGGAAAGTGGGAAGTGGGTGAGAAGGAAGGAGGGTTTAGGAAGTAGGTATGTATGCGAAAGAGGTATTAGAAAGGGTCTGGAAATATTCGTGAAGTGTTTGAATAGGGTTCAAGTAGTAAGAACAATTGGTGCAGGGAGGTACAATGTTATGTTGATGCGCACGAGTGACTAGGTAGTCTATACTTGTACATATGCGACTCTGTGTACACGTGTAGATGTGTGCTCAATGCTACAGCAACATATGTAAGCTGGAAAAGCACAGGCAGGGAAGATCAAAGCGCATCGATAACGGATGCCAAAGTCAACAATGAAAGCTGTTGCTCGGGCAACGGTTAAGGAGATGAGTGACAGATCGTCGCATGGGGCAGGCGGCCAGCAATGGACGAGTGATGAGTGAGGATCAGGGTCAGGGATAAACAGAAGGAGGGTAGGGTTCCGGTGGTGAGGGTCCCGAGGAGCTGGTGCAATGGCATGGCTAGGAGGGGTGGGTTTTTCTTTGATTGATTTACGCACCGGCTCCGGTGGTTCCTCCGGCACGGGCCGAGGAAAGGATTCCCGGTGATTGATGGATTGTGAGCTCTCGACCGGCCACGGTGAGTTGTAACTTGGTGGTCTTGGGGTCGATGATCCCCAGATCTGATGAAGGCAGGTCTTGGGCGTAGAGATCATATGTCTCTGTTTGTTGGTTGGTTGTATTCACCAAGTCAGTTATGTGAGGCTCTGTTTTTTACTTCAAAGGCACTTTGCGCGCAAACCTTCATCAGCATCGTCCAAGTCCTTGATCTCTTTTCCGAGCAATCGCAAAAAGCTTTCCAGCTCTTCGCAGCCCCCCTCATGATGCCTCTCCATTCTGATTATCACTGTGTGTGTGTAGTCCGCAATCGCTTCGTTGTTGTTGCTGTTGGCTAGCTACTTGCCACTTACAGACTGACGCACAGGTTGATGCAATGCGTGAGTGCGAGCGAGATGCCAACCGGTCCTGCAAGTTACAAAATAGGAAACCACAAAGACGACATCCAGTGGAGAGCAGACAAAGCTTGGCGATGAGCCTGGAAAAAACAAGAAGGAAATGCGGAGGCGAGGAGGAGATACAGACACAGGGACTGGCCTGGACGGGGCAGACGGCAGACTGGGATGACATTATTTTGTTGAGCAGCCGCAGTGGAGAAATCCAACGAATCGCAGCCGTCCGGGTCTCCATTTCCAATGCTTGGTCCGGCGGGACAACAGACGACAGTCGGACAGCTTTGCAGGAAGAAGAGAAGCAATTGGGCTTTTTGTAGGGAAGGAAACCAGAGAGCATCCCTGGTGGTGATGTATGCTGTCCCTGCTGTCCTCCCGCACATTTCCTTTCCTAGGTCCGTACCGTACTCCGTCTTATGTACATGGGCTTGTGGTCGAGCCGGAGCACTTCGGGTTACGGGTACTTGAAGGCGGAGGGATGCGCGCATGGAAGATGCATCCCAGCTGTGGAGGCTCTCGGGACGGGTGTCAAAAAAAAAAAAAAAAGGCGGGGAATAAATGTCTTGGAGTCTTGGAAGCAAGCTTCTTGTAGATTTCAGGTCGAAAACCAAGAAACAAACACAGTGACCGTCATCACACGCCTGCGCACCCACTTGGACCATCCTCGCTTGTTTCCGTGCCTCTTTAAGGATACGTAACTTGCCAAGCCGACAAGTTGGTTAGATCGTGGAGTCTGGGCCTCCGGGGAGAGTGAACTTGTGGTACACGCAGTCCTTCGGGGCTGATGTTGTGATTGTGCTCCTATGGTGTTGTAGTATTCTTGTATGAGGGTATCACAGGCGCAATGCTGTTGTCGTTGGCCGAGATCCTTAATATGTACCAGACGGGAGAGTCCCATTCGATGTGACGACTTGCTCGGCTCCGTTGTTTCGCTCCTGTGGCTCTACCCAAACCCTACCCTACCCTACAGCATCGTAGCATCTCGTTGCATCACCAAATTTCTTTTCTTTTTGTGCCTAAATAGTGAAACCAACAGTGCCCGCTTACTACCTCGTCCATTCAAAGGCAATCCAGCAAATACTCCGAGACCGCCCACGGTGATGCGCTAGAGGTAAGGTCTGCCCGGCTTGTTCGGAAGAGCTCCACATTGATCCAAATCGGAGAGCACTAGGCCGTGTTAGTGTCTGGAGGAAGTTCAAGTTCACGAAAGAGACAGACGGTCTGGAGAAGGGTCGGTCGCGGCAAGACAAGATCAACAAAGAAAAAAAAAAGGGGATTGAGATGTCGTCTGCGAAGTGGTTGCTGCGATGCGCCATGTATTCCAGTGTGCAGAAGCGCTCGAAATGAACACGATGCATGGAAGTGACTTTAACCAGCACTGCATAGGTATCCATCTCTAACGTTACGTAGAGGTACCTAGGTAGGTACACTACACTAGTAGAGTGGTGACATGGAATTGTTGGCTTCCACTTGTGCCGGCCACAGCACTTTCCCAACAGTGGAGAAGTTCAGAGACGCGCTATCCTTACTCGAATAGCGCATCTCAAGGCAAAGCTGGTGTCTGTTTCGTCATGGGAAGTCTAGCGGGCAAGGGCAGATGGACGGCAAGGGCCAAGAGTTGCAAGAAGAGCACGTTAAGACCGCGGCACCTAGAGGAAGCTCGAGCCGCGCATCTGTGTGCTCGACTGCGCTAGCCTGCCTAGCGTCATCTGCCCTGGCCAGATGGCTTTGAAGTGGGGTTCTTGGTGCAGGCTGTGGACCAATGGGCCCCTTGCCAGTCCAAGTGGGCAGTCCCCAAAATGAAAATAACATCCCAACCCCAACTCAGCGCATCCCGTCCGAGTCTCAAGTGGAAGTGCCGCTGTGGCCATCGTCCCGTCCGAGGACCTGGAGAGACAGACAAGAAACTCCTTTTCCCTTCCATCCGTTACTTCCACCTCCATCCACCTCTCTTCTTGTCCTCTCTCCCGTCCTCTTCCTCCGTTTCTCACCTCCATATTATTCTCTCTCCATATCCAAACCACCAACGCCCTCTACGTTGCATTGTTGGTTACCAGACGACTGACGACACGACCTTCCACATCCACACACACACACACACACACACCCCCAAGACCCGCAACCGACACTAGGGCGGGATTCTGTTTAGCGCGACCGCGGTCTCGGCAATCCGTGCATCTCCTCCCCCATTTCTCGATAAAGACCGGCTTCCTCTCCGACAGCGCCCTCCTCCCAACCAACAGAGAAAACCACGCTCTCGAGCTCTACCTACCTAACTTTTAATATCATCGCCCATCATGGTCATCCCAACGTTGACGCCAGTTCCCAAGCTGGTCGCTAAGCCCCCCTATACTCTCGATGTCCCGGGCCAGACGCCCGTCGAGGGCGAGACTCCTGTTCGTCGCATTCCCCTCGCCATCGACGGTCTGCATGCCATACCCCCAAACAGGCGATGGGGCGAGAATGAGGCCATCGGCGAGGAAATCGATACCGTCTACAAACTCGTCAAGTGGGCTGCCCTCGCACATGGCGAGTCCCAGTGCATGGGCTCCCGCAAGCTCGTAAACACCCATGTTGAGACTAAGAAGGTCAAGAAGATGGTGGATGGTGAGGAGCGCGAGGTGGACAAGAACTGGACCTACTTCGAGCTCGGCCACTACGAGTTCATTACCTTCAAGGACTACGAGCAGCTTACGCTCGACGTTGGCGCTGGTCTGCGCGCCATCGGTCTCAACAAGGGCGACCGTGTCCACATCTTTGCCGCGACAAGCCAGAACTGGCTCGCCATGTCTCATGGTTCCGCGACCCAGTCCATGCCCATTGTAACTGCCTACGACACACTCGGCGCCGAAGGTCTCAAGTACTCCATGGTCGCTACCAATGCCAAGGCCATCTTCCTCGACCCCCATCTTCTCCCTACCCTCAACGGCGTTCTTGAGCATGCCAAGGGCATCACACACGTCATCTGGAACAACCAGAACAAGGTCAAGGAGGCCCACATTGAGGCCCTCAGGAACGAGCGCGGTGTTACTGTCTTGAGCTTCGACGAGCTTGTCCAGCTCGGCAAGCAGAACCCCGTCGCGCCCGTCGCGCCCGCCCCTGAGGATCTCTGCTGCATCATGTACACCTCCGGTTCTACCGGTACCCCCAAGGGTGTCCCCCTGAAGCACAGCAACGTCGTCGCTGCCGGTAAGTGGCCGCAAACTCTTATTGTCTTGTTCCTGAACTGCTACTAACGTCCTTGTCACAGTCGCTGGTGTCTGCCCCGTAGTCCAGCCCTTCGTTGGCCCCGGTGACCGCCTCCTGACCTACCTTCCCCTCGCTCACATTCTCGAATTTGTTTTCGAGAACGCCTCCCTCTACTGGGGTTCAACCATGGGTTATGGTAACCCCAAGACCCTCTCCGACACCTCCGTCCGCAACTGCCTCGGCGATATCCGCGAGTTTCAACCCAGCGTTTTGGTTGGTGTGCCCGCCGTCTGGGAAACCGTCAAAAAGGGCATTCTCGCCAAGGTCAACGCTGGCAGCCCTCTCCTCCGCAACCTTTTCTGGGGCGCACTTGCTCTCAAGGAGAAGCTTATGGGCCTTGGTCTTCCTGGAAGCGGTCTTTTGGACGCCATTGTGTTCAAGAAGATCAAGGATGCCACTGGCGGTCGCATGAAGCTTTGCTTGAACGGTGGTGGCCCTGTCGCCAAGGATACCCAAAAGTTCATCTCCATGGCCATCTGCCCCATGATTATCGGCTATGGTCTTACCGAGACGACCGCTATGGGTACCCTCCAGAACCCCAACGAGTGGACTGCTGAGTCAATTGGCGCCATGCCCGCCTCGATCGAGGCCAAGCTCGTCGATTTCGCCGACGCCGGTTACTTCGCCACTAACAAGCCCAACCCCCAGGGTGAAATCTGGCTCCGTGGCCCCTCTGTGCTCTCCGAATACTATGAGAACCCCGAGGAGACCGCTGCCGCTGTGACCGCGGACGGCTGGTTCAAGACCGGCGACATTGGCGAGTGGGACCAGAACGGCCATCTCAAGATCATTGACCGCAAGAAGAACCTCGTCAAGACTCTCAACGGCGAGTACATTGCTCTTGAGAAGCTTGAGTCCATCTACCGCTCCGCCGCCGTCGTCGCCAATATTTGCGTCTATGCCGACCAGGATCGTTCCAAGCCCATCGCCATCATCGTTCCCGCGGAACCCGCCCTTAAGAAGCTCGCCTCCTCGAGTGGTGTGAAGGGTGACAGCTTGGAGGAGCTCGTACACAACAAGAAGCTCCAGGCTGCCGTTCTCAAGGAGCTCCAGAACGCCGGTCGTGCCGGCGGCCTTTCTGGCATTGAGATTATCGAGGGTGTCGTTATGTCGGATGAGGAGTGGACCCCCCAGAACGTGAGTTTTCCACTGTCTACATCTATTTGTTTACCTAACCCATCGCTAACCAAATCAATCACAGGGTCTTGTAACGGCCGCCCAGAAGCTCAACCGCAAGGGCATCCTCAACAAGTACAAGAAGGAGGTTGATGAGGCTTATGGCCCCAAGCAGTAGGAGTTTTGTTGCCACCTACCTGATCTCTCTTGTTGTATATGAAAAAGTACACCCTTGTTTTTGCTGTTCATCTCTATGTCTATGCGTGTCTCGGGGCGCGAATTATGTTTCCACTATACCACTCCTAGTTATTTATGTTACGTTACGTTACTGTTGTCGGCGACGGCCACCGGAAAGGGTTCCTCAGGCCCCTTAGCTATATGTCTGTTATGCCGTAATGGGTTTCTACTTCCTGTTAAATAAGCGACGAACAATTGCGTTGAGATAGTTTTGCCATGTACTTGTGCTACACTACCCTTTTTCTAATTCTTCTAGGGTCCTGGTTTGCGCTGTTTTGCTTGATGAATTTCCTCTCTGGTCTTCCGTCAACAGGAGGATCAGCTCTCTTCTTATTCTCTTCGCTTCCACTCCTTTGTCGGGTTCAAGTTGGGGAAGGGGTTTTAATTGGGGCTCGTTTAATACGAAACGGACGGGCGAGTATCTATCGATGATACCCCATTTTAGTAGCATTTGCTTCTCACGCTGCTTATTGTTGATCGTACACACTGTTATGTTCACCTACGTGGCAAAAGGACACGACGGACCAATTCCCAGTAACGTCTCTTTTGCTTGAGGCAGAATTATATTACCGCTGACACATCCATCCCCTTACACAGACTATATAGAATATAGTCTCGAATATTTCCAAGTGACACCCGTATAAGGTTTGAAGGTGACGGAGTGAGATGTTGAGAGAGATGAAGAACTGCATCAGGAAAGACTAAGAGATAGGTAGGTCAAATGAAGACATAGACGACCATGAATGGGGTAAGCAGAGAAATCATTGCATCACGCATTTGAACGAAAACGGGGGGGGCTTGAATATAGAAAAAGAAAATAACAAAATACGAAAAAAAAAAAATTTAAAAAAATTTACTGTCATTGATATTATATCCCAGAACGGGTTGATCTTGGCGAGCAAGATGACGATGATGTCACTTGTTGGAGTGTTGGCGGTGTTGACTTACAACTAATAGTAATAAAAGATAACCTCCGTTCATGACAAACCTGGCGGTAGGGGAGAGTACGCGGGAATTAGAGAAAGATTACAGTCAACAGCCCGGTTATCACATCATGAAGGGCTCGAAACGGATGAAACATTGAAAAAAAATTGCTAAACCCTCAAAAGAAAAAAAAAAAACCAAGCCTAAAAGTATCCACACACACGACGCGTAAGAGGTAACTTCTGAGTCAAGGTCGTCCATTGTTGCAATTGACCAAGCCGTAGTAGTGTATTCGTTCGTTCCATACCAGCCAGGTAACGCCGTTCATCACGATTTCCTTCTCTTCTTCTTCCTCCTTATTCCGTCTCTATCCCCTCTCACTCCGACTTCCCTTTATGTGCTCTCATGTCCTTCCCCTCTCCCTTCCATCCAATCCGTGTGATCACCAGGTCTGAAATCTCCTCTTTCAAGACCTAAGCCAAGAACAGCACAGCCCCAAAGACCATCACATCCCGGTCGACATCTAGACTAAGAACTGGGCCGAATGGGTGGTACCTAGCGGCGAGGCTCATTTCCGACCACGGAACCATAGATGAGACGCCCCAACAGCATGTGGCCAGCTGTGCTTTCTTCTTATCTTGTCTGATCGATGTATGCGCGCACACTTATCGAGCTGGGCCGAGCCGAGATGGCTGAACCCTCTCTCTTCCCTTCTTTCTCGCAACCATTCCCCTTGTCCATCACGCTTTCCCTGGGATATCTTGCTTCCAAATGAACAACTGATTTCTCTCTTTCTTTTCCACCCTTTATAACTCCAGCTCTGCCTTGTTTCGGGGAGATGAAACTTTGCCTGTTGGCGCTGCAACACACATCAAATCATGCTCCTCCTCTTGGTAAAATTTGCTTCGCCAGACCGTTGCGCGCCGTCCCCCCCTTTGGCTAAACGAAATACCTCGAATGATAATTGATGAAAAGAAACTTGGTTAGACGAGGCCATCGTACAAGGAGAGGGCGGATACGATTGTCTCGTCGCGCTGGCTGCCCTCCTTGAATTCCTTCATGTCGAGGCTGCCGTTTTCGTCCTTGTCCATCATGCGGAAGATCTTGCTGACGCGCTTCTCGGGAGTATCTTCGTCTTCGGGGAGCTTGACCATTGAGCCGACCTGTTTTGAGGGATCAGAATGTTAACGTACAAGATTGCGACGACACGGGAAAGGGCGTAGAGAGATAAGAAAGAAAGGGTAAACCCACCATCTTGTAGATAGCCTCAACGATCTTGAGCATCTCGTCGTAGGTGATCTTGCCATCGCCGTCAATGTCGTACAATTGGAAGGCCCAGTCGAGCTTGTCCTCCATCTTGCCGCGGCTCGTGACGCTCAAGGCGCAGATAAACTCCTTGAAGTCGATGGTGCCAGACTTGTCCGTGTCGAATACGTTAAATACGTAGTCGGCGAATGACGATGGGTCGCCAAAGGGGAAGAACTGTGCGTAGATCTTCTGGAACTCGGCCTTGGTGAGCATGCCGGAGGGGCAATCCTTGAGGAAGCCTGTTTGTGAATGAACTTGTTAGAGGCCGTCTATGAAGCGAAAGATTTGGTTGGCAACGAGGGCGCATAGCAAGCGCTTTCGATGGGGAGACAGCGCCGCATCGGTCAGGGCATGTAATCGTTGGCGGCGACGGCGGCGGTGTTCAAAGGGGTCGTCGGCGATAGGAGAAAGGGGACGGGGATAGGTAACACACCCTTATACCATTGCTGCAACTCCTTCTTGTCAAAGTGGGTGGCCTTTTCCAACTCCTCCAGCTTATCACGCTCGAGCTTGCTCTGCCTGTGTCGGGCGGGGTTCAGTGTCAGCCTCTTCATCTTGCTTTCAGTTTTGGGAGATTGCGCAGAGAAACGACTCCTGCTAAAGAGGCCCATTGTATGATATGTAGAATTGAGTGAAGGACGGGGTAGGTCGACGGTAGAGGAGACTTCAGCAAAACGGATCACGGTCCCTCCTCCACTGCTGAGAAACAGGTGTGCGGTGCGTATTGATGATGATGATGATGATGATGATGGGATGCGGAGAAAGCGGTCGGGTGGTGGGTGCTGATCGGGCAAGAGTCGCGGAGATTTCGGGGGACTTGGTCACTCACGATTTGCCCATTTTCGGATAACTCGGTACTATTTAGCAAATGCTGATGTCGTTCGCAAGGTGGTCCCACGATGCGGCGGTTCGAGGGAAAGGGGTCACTCGGAATGGCGTCGCGTACGGGGTTGGCGCCGAAAGGTCGGAGGAGGGGTTCGGTGACGATCCGTGGGTTTTCTCTCAGGGATACCGTTAACGTTTGTAATTGACTTGGTCGTAGGTAACGAGACGCTGTGTGAAGGGCAAGACGGTGCTCGAGCGATGGGAGCAAGCAGCCTTGTATGGTGGATTTATATTGTCGTCGGCCGATAGGATAGTTCAAGTAGCAGACTCGGTAAGCGGCAATCAGTGAGTGGCCTTGGGGTTGCACCGAAGAGTGAAGAGAAGTAGATAGGAAAAGATGTCGAGGTGTTGGGTTGTAATGGCAAAAAGAAAAAGAAATGGGATCGATGGATGAGCAGGTCTAGAGAGGTATTGGCAGCACAGGAGTGTCAGGGTGCAAGGCGAGAGGCAGGGCAAAATGCGCGGGAGATCGGAGGTGATGACGGCGGCAGTCTGGCGAGATGGGCGACCTTTGATGCAGTGCCCTGGAGCTGCTGCACTAACTGCAGCTAACCACTGTAAGTGCCCTGGCCGTTATTAAAATGTGGAACTAGGGTGACTAGCAGGGGACCATATGTTAGCCAGGAGGTAAGGAACACCCGACCGCTCGAACCTGACGGGAACCTGATCCGCCCGCTCGTTTCGTGCGGCGCCTCACTTCCAGGTTCGACTCCCTCCCATCCATCGATTTGACGCCGGGCCTGGCATGGAGAGGCCAGGCTGTTTCTGACTCGAGTCATCGTCTTTTGCTTGAGAAAGCTGCCTTGTACCTGCTCATGCTGCTGTGGTACACTACTGCCGACGCAGCATCATTTCCATCGATGCGGACTTTTTTCCGAACATTCAGCTTGTTCTCCAGCATGTGTGTTTCAGACTTTACGTGGGGCCCTCACTCCCCTCTCCCAAGGAACTCGGTTGATATTCGCATCCATTTGCAAAGAGGGGCAACGGGCGGGATTTCTAATAACTGGGACAGGGGCTGCACGGCCAAGGAACAAATTCGATCGGGTTCTGGACGTTTGGGTGTAGGTAGGCAGCGCATGCGCCAGCTATCATGCCAGGTTGGCTGGAAAAACTGCTGCTCTCTGATTTGTCGGGCAGGGAGCCCAAGTGACAAGAAGGGCAGGTCTCGAGAGCCCGCGCCGGAGGATGGGAGCGCTGGGAGGTAAACGGAGGCCACCATTCAACCAAACCAACATCAATCGGCAGCCCAGATCCGTACGATGAAGAGATAGGATTGGGGAGGCGACTTCGGAAAAGACACTTTCTGGCAAGATATACTTCAGAGTGATTCTAGCGCCGCCATCCGAACAACATGTACTTCCTCCAGGACTAAACTTTCGAGCCGGAGCCCGGAGGAGTACTTACTACCCATGCCCGGCGGCCGGCTCATCTCACTTTTTGGGGTGACAGTGGAAGTAAATGATATACAAGTAGTTTGCGCTCGATGTCAAACAGCAAACCTCTTGACACCGAATTGCGCAAATTCGACCGCGTTAATGTTCTGTCCATTATATTTAAGCACCATATGTAACCGACGGGCCTGGTACCAACAATTCTCCTTGGTACCATTCTTGAGGCTCTGTCTGCGACACCCAATCATCCTTCGCTTCGAGGAGGCCCAAAGCCCAAAATGAGAAGTCGTTCGCCCCACTTCGTCATAAACGGTCGACCACTTGAATACCTACCAACTTTAATAACACCAAAGATGTAAGGAAGTCTATTGTCGAACATGATTAAAGGTCATTGACATTCTCTCTTCCAAACCCCTCCACCTGATCGGACCTCCACGGCGGTCTGAGAAAAACAGGTTGTTCTTCAGCTCCTTTGCACCTTTGCGACTTTCCTACTTGGAAGATAGTGCCGGGACTGACGTAGTAAGGAAAGGAGGCAGTGCAAAGCCCGCCAAGACATTGACTGGCTCGTACCGATCCAAACAAATCCACTTGAATCTGTCCTCTCTCCTCAGAAGAGACGGGATCTTCCTTCTTGTGGTATGTACAATGGGGTATGTAGGCAGACGATTCCGGTCTAAGGAGAAGGGAGAAAACTCTGGTGTAACAAAAAGGCCTTCTGGAAGATCGTGAGAAAAAGAGGGAAAAGATAACCGATGACGAAAGGACTACTACTATGTAACAAACTCCGATATAACTCCACTTTTTCTGTTTCAACACCACAAGCTTCACTATGTATACTAGTACCTACCTACATACCTCTACCGGCTGTCAATAAACGACGTCAATCTCTATGCCAACAATACTGAAACCCTTTAGTCATTTACAAAACATTTGAACCAAAACCAGCATTGATTGCTACATATAAACATCACCGCTCCATCACTATCTGGAGGTAGCCAAGTGGTCGACCAGACTACCATAGTTTAGTGTCCCTGAAGCCTCAAAGGCTCAAAGGGGGCAGTGCCATCGTTGCCTGTTTGGTGGAATGCTGTGTATGTGAGGCGAGAGACTCATAGTATGAGCCTAGCAGAGGCGAAGAGAGCACAGAGGAAGAAAGAGAAACCGGGCCGAGTTTACCATTATCTTGGAGTTACGAGGTTCATTTTGCGGTCGGCACATCTGTCCACAAGTATGTCCAAAATGAAAAGCAGAAAGAAAACACATAAGAAACAAACCGATTTTGGAGAGTAGCTGAGATTTGGTATTTCGCCCACTGCATGTTATGTAAATGAATATACCGTATGACTACAGCGGTATAAGAGAAAAATATAAAATAAAAAAAAATGAAAGGGCGTTCCAGCTGTTGCTTAAGCCCCATCTGCTTGGACGAGCATTTTCCATTTATGCATGCACATTGCTGAAGGTAGCTCAATCATTCGAGCCTCAATACTATAAGTGCCTACATTGCATGTACGTAGCTCGGCGTGCAGCTCAATCGTCCGAGCCTCAATGCGATGCCATGCCATTCCAGCTCTCAAATGAGTTGTTCTGGCTCTTCCGACCGTTCTGTTGGACACAGGTATGAACTCTTGCCACTCCCCCTGGTCAAGTAAACAAACCCCCTTTGACGCCCCCCCATGGTTTTTTTTTTTCCCCAGAATTAGCAAACCCAAACTTTTCCTTCCTTCACCCAATGACGACTTTCATGCTGAGACTTTCCAAGAAGCCACTAAGATCCTCCTTCTTGACCTCCACGACGCAGTGCTCAAAGCTGTCGATGCGCACTCTGGCATTAGTCTCCGCCACCACGTCTTGGAACGCTGTTCCGAATTTGTTGAGGCCGTAGCCCCTTTCAAGTTCCTGATCGAGCTCGTCCTCGTCTTCGTCCGACTCATCATCGTCGTCCGAGTCCGTATCAGAGAGATCCGAGTCGTCGTCACTATCTTCCTCGTTGTCCTCCTCCTCGTCCTCATCGCCGCCGGCGTCGGACTTGGCTTTCTTTTTCTCTTCTTTTTCCTTTCTCTTGGCCTCCTTCTTCTCGGCCTTGATCTTTTCCTTGATCCTTCTCTGCATCTCCTTGGCTTTAGCTTTGGCCTCTTTTTCTTCGGCTCGCTTCTTGGCCGATTCACGATCGAGAAACTTTGTGTCTGGCCCACCGCCGCCACCAGTACCGACGACAACATACACTCCGCGCTTGTCATCTAGACTAGCCACTACGAGAGGTGTGCCACGACCGCCATGGGCGAGCCTCCCGCCAGTGGCTTCTTTTTCCTGTTCCGCGAGTGCTTCACCGATCCAGAGCGCTAGCTTGGTCAAAGCGCCGGGGTGGTTGAAGAGTGTCGCATCTGGTGAGTCCTTGACCACGCACATGCGAAATGCGCGCAGATGAGATATTTGTTTCTTCTTCAAAATTGTCGTGCCAGTGGTGAAGATGGCCTTGTGTAGATACTGCGCCGTGGGAAGGCCAGCCTTAAGGGCCTCGATGTCCTCCAGCGCATCATACGCCTCCCAGAACCTGGGGATCCACTCCTCACTTTGGCTCTGGTTGTTGTCTACGTCGAGAAGATCCTGAGATGGGCCAGCAGGAAGGTCATCAGCACTAGTGGTGTTCTTCCCCACTTCCAACAGGGCTCCGACTACGACACCGACATCTTGCGCACTCAGGGTTGCCCTCCAACCCCAACTGCGTACAAAGCCCCATCCATCTTTGGCACCTCCACGATCTTTCCCGTCCGTGTCTATGGTCGGGACAAGTTCGTCGAGGTTGTAGAGAGACGCGTATTTTAGTAGTTTGGTGCGAAGTTCGCGCTTCAACATCATGTCCATGTGGGCATAACTCTGCTTGCACTGCACCAGACTGACACCCATCTTGGCGAGAAGCTTGTGTAATCGCTTCATGCCAGCCTCGCTCCACGTCTTTAGCCGAGAGAAGAGGTAGGGTGAGTGAAGCATGCTGTCGTATAAACTCCAGTGCCTAATAAGCAGGAACTTGGGCTCCGGCGACAACCTGATACTGGTATCCTCCGGACTTCGAGCGGTTGTTGGGATAATTCCTGTCGTCTCGGGGAGCACCCGGCCGTTTCCTATCTCTGGTGGGTTGAGACGTCTGACCTCGTCTCGCAGAAGCTGCCGTATTCTCGCACCACGCATGCCGAGCCAACCGGAAATGCGGGCGTCTGACCTGCGAGCTGCTACCGCAATACCGGCAGATGAGCGGCCGTACAGCTCCATCGACGTGACCCCAACGATCGCTAACCATAGCAGGTCGTTGTCTTCACGACCCAGTTCTGACGCAAGGGAGTACATCATGGACGAGATGGGCTCCGAATATGATGTACCCAGTCGGTAGTACTCGCGCAAAACTCCCTCGTTTTCTCGTCGTAGTCGTAGCAATCTCCGTCGGAGGGTGTTGGCTGAAGGGCCTCTGGGTGGTTGTGCAGCAGGCGGAGCTTCCAGCGCGTCACTGGAAAATAGGGCATCGTCGCGTAGAGATATGAGACCACGGTGTTGCGGTCGTCGAGGCGAATCTGGAATTGGACTCGACTGTATCTGGCATGAGAGATGTATTACTATGAAGAAATCGGAATGTACTCACCGAATTGCTTCTTCGTCGCTGTCTGGGTCGGTCGTCTTCATCATCGTCCTCGTCGAAGTCCGACCATGATTTCCTCTTTCTGCCTGCAACAACCGATGTATCGCCCGTGTCTTCCTCGTTCTCGCTTTCGTCTTCATCACTGTCGCCCAAGTCTCGGCCATCATCTTCGATTTCGGGCATATCCACTAGCGCCAGATACGCATCTCGTTCCTTGGAGAGCTCATCTTCAATGTCGCCGTCATCCATGACAATGATGCCGCCTTTGCCTGGTTTGTATGCTCGCTCTATCCGGCCGCCATTGACACCAATGGGGGTTCGCGCAGAGAATGTCCTGGCCTCTTGCGTCTCTGGTTCGAGGGGAAAGCCGCCGAAAACGTTGCCCAAGTTCCACGGGCGATGGGAGTCGATCACCCACACCTCTACACCCCCAAAGGTATTTTCTTCGCCCTCGGGCTCAAGTCCCAAAACTGTGCCGAGGTCAACCATACCACCCACTCCCAAGCATACGACGACTCCTCCAGCACCACCACGGGTCTCCATCATGGGGCTGACGAGCTCAGTGCCGGCACGTTCGAGGTCGGAGTAGCCAGCGACTGGCTGGATCTTGTGCGGAATATAGTCATGTTTGAGAAGTTGGGTTAGGATACGGCAGGCACATAGCGCATCGGTTTCGAGAGCGACCAAGATGAGGACGGGCGGCGATAGTGGATGGCGGGTATTTTGCAAGTGGAGGTAGAGTTTTGATATAAGCTGTCGAGGGAGATACATTGCGAAGGGAGAATCGGTATCGAGGGTGGATCAGCGAGGGAAATCGGCTGGGGACGGATTGTCGAGGCGGGGCGGCGAGGCGACGTCGTCGTGGGATATTCGCCGGCGTGGAACACTTCAGTTGTAGTTTACTCGAGGTAACTAACTTCGAACTCTGTTCACTGGGCAGAAAAAAAACCGACGGGGGATGCGCGACGCGGCCTGCCCCGCGTTAAGAGCTTTCTGCTCTGGACTATGTAGCTTGAAATATACGATGGCAAAAAAATACTGGTGTGATGGCGATGCACGTCAGTCGGATAGTGTTGTCGCGGTCGACAATAATTCGGGCGAGGGATGATGGTGTTGATAGGAGTGTTCCTTTGTTGATGTTGGCCAGGATCCTTTAATTGACATGGAAGGGCGGCCAACCAGCGCTGCGCTTCGGACGCGCTTCGAGACGCGACTCTGTGAAAGTGGTTTTGTGCCAGGGCGGGCACAGCGTGCATTACTTAGATATCAACCACTGCAGTGGACTGCAGGGGGGGCGTCAGCACAAAGCGTGCAGTGAAAGGACGCGGCCGGAGCGACCAGTTTGCTTGTACCTAGAGGTACCTCTACGTACTTGTAGTGGGGCTTTGGGTTTTGGGCAGGCAAGACGGGAGGTACCTATTGTAGAGCTGGGTAAAGTACCTACCTACCTACTGCGTACAGTAGTATATCAAGAAATGGCGGGGTACAACGCGAAGTGGAATTGCCCAGGGCAGCTGCTGACAGCCAAGGCCACAGGGGCACCCCGGGGCGGCCATCCCTCGACCGAAGCACGGGCA
This sequence comes from Neurospora crassa OR74A, assembly GCF_000182925.2. Taxonomy (NCBI): domain Eukaryota; kingdom Fungi; phylum Ascomycota; class Sordariomycetes; order Sordariales; family Sordariaceae; genus Neurospora; species Neurospora crassa. The sequence continues at coordinate 3,571,281 of NC_026504.1, forward strand.
TTGGTACAGTAAGTAGGTAGGTAATAAGGTAAACCAGGTAGGTACATCATAGCCCGGCAAATGCCTGCCCAGAGGACAACGGAACAACGGCCAGTAAGGTTCCTGCACGACAGCAATGCGATAGAAGCTTCCACTTCTGCAACTTGTCCACCTGGTCGAACGTGGAATTTCACGAGAATTTCTGCCGGCCGATGTCCCTGGATTTTAGTGAACTCTTTAGTTGCCGTGGAATCATCTGAGAACACTGTCACCGTGGGGCTGCCCAACAGCTGGAACTGAACTAATTTATCAACCTGGGTGACCAGCTGTGCTCTTTCCACTCCATCTCCTACCATAGCATAGGTAGGTGTCCAGACAGGCATCGATGTCCCACAGAAAGGTCCGCGGTGAAGGAACGGACCGGGGATGATGAACTATTCCGAAATTGCAGAGTGCGGATTGAAGTACAATACCTAGCACAGGAAGGGACCATCTAACGATGTGCTTTCCAATCCTGGATTCCGGATCAGCGTCTCCGGATTTCCGATTCGACCTATAATCCAGCTTCCATCTTCGCTTCTCTTCCTCTGTTTAGTTTGGTCCCTCTTTTGTCAATCCACATTTCCATCATTGCTTGGATCACAACACAACAACTGCCGCACACCAGACACCACTCACAACACTGGCCATCCACCACGACACCCACACCACGCCCCGTCTCGTCGGCGACAGTCTCAATTTCACTCCATCCGTGCTACTACAGTAGCCAGCCGGCCTGCCAAGCCAGCCACGACGGCGGCCACTCTTGCGGCCCACGCTTTTCTACGGTCAACCTGACCGCTCCTCTGCCTTCACTGACCAAAGCAGGAAGGAGGCTGTTCAGAGGAACTGACTGATGGTTGGGCCCAGCAACGAGGTGATCGACACGCTTCTCAAAACACTTGTGGTTTGTAAGTTGCCCTGGGGTGCGTCTACCGTGTAGTAGTGTACACTAGAGTCAAGCATGGAAGCGACCCGGGGACTTGGGCAGGTAGCCAGCCAGACCTTGCCAGATATACGCTACTTTTGGACGCGGTAACAAATTGCAGCGTATACCCATAGATCGGCAAGCTGCTGTTTGATGCGAGGGGAAACGATGGGGCCGAGTACCCATGAGGCCATGGGCTCACCACCATGTTTACTGCGCCATACAAAACCTATCAGCTCGTTGCTCACTTGGTACTTGATACCCGACGAGCTTGTCGTATCCCCCTCTCTTGCGTGTTTTCTCGGTGTACAAAAGTGGTGTATTTGTACCATGGCGGAGCTCTTGCCGGTCCGATTGCTTACAATGGTTCAGGTCGAGGACATGTTCTGTCCCCTCACGAGAAAAAGAAAAGCTGGGTCCCGGGAGTTCGGGTAGCCACCAGAGTGGTCTCCCAGGACAAGGACAAGGTGGGCAACGGTGGCAGATGTGGACTCGCCCCGTCTCCCGATACATATCGTCCATTCCGATCCCTCGCAGATTCCCCAGCAATTCCCTGCTCCGCCAACTTCCGTTTCCGGGCCTGTCGGGCGGCTGAAAGTTTCCGCTCTCATTCCAAGATCCGTCACTTTGGGATTTCCCATTGTGCCACATGGCCAATGAAAAAGGGCTCCTCATGCGGAAAGGACTTGTCGTTGCTTGTTCAAACGTGTAAAAACGAGACAAGCCAATGGGCCAAGCGGCCTCAGTGCATGTTCGACTGTTTCGGGGACGACATCCTATTCTAGAATCCTGCCCTTGCTCGCTCGTCCATGGGTAGCTCTCGCAAACCCCATGCCAATCTCTACCGGAAGGCCTGCACTCGTACCCGACAGGTCGGTAACAGGCTTGGTCCTGCCTCTGGTGTGTCTGGTTTGCTGGGTGTGGTGTGTGTGTCGGCACGGCTGGGCAGATTGGCTTCCCTGGCTCCCTGGCCTGCCGCCCGAGACCAGGGGGGTGTCAGACTGGAACTGTCCCAGCACGGTGGGCTCTGTTGCGGCTCCCGCAGCGGTTGTGGGATGATGGATCCAGAGCTGGGGGAGGGGTTCGTCTGCCGAACTGGCTTGCAAGGTGCTACGCTGTGTGTCCTGGCTACGCTGCCGGGACGCTACTGGTACGTTTCCGACTTCGAATCTCTGCTTCCACGTAGTACACTACATAAGGCCATAGAGACCTCTTAGCGCGGCAACGCTTCAGGTTTCTTGGTCTTTAGCACGTAGCAGACGGGGCCTGACTGAGACCCGAGTTTGGGCTACTCGGTGCGCTGGTGCTGGAGATGCATAGATGGCGTTTTCTCATATGCATCCGGCCCATGTCATTAGAGATCCCTTCCCCCTTGATTGGCGCCCCGGTAACTTATCATACCCACTCCGCTCTATACACGCCCCTCATAGCCCAGGTAACTATGGTTTTCTTTGCGGTGTCTACTGTGTGTATAAGCCCCGAGTATCCACGGCACTCCGCCTTTTGAAGCTCTTCATTGGGACTTGATGCTATGTCTCCAATATCAGATATTTCCCCCCTGCCCCCGCCTGCTCGTCTCTCTCTTCTGCTTGGTTGGGGCTTCTCCGACAAGTCCAAGTGAATGACGAGTCTCTTCCCAGGCTGACCCGAAAGACCATAAGCACCCATTGGTAACGTCTTTCTGGAGCCCCAGTTTCGATTTCCTTCTACCTGATCCACCACGATCTCTCCGACCAGGCATTCCTGTTCCTTATCTACAACTTCCCTCGGCCTTTCCAGAACATCAACCACCCAAGCGAATCCAGCAGCGAGGCGACATATGCTTTGTCCAAGAAGGTGAGGTGGATCATGCACCTCCAGCTTCGACACTCGGTACTTACACCTCTCAGGATCGAATCAAACGTCAACCCGGAGAATCGAGAGGAGATCTGTTCTGGACCACTTGACAACGAGATGGAACAAGGTGCGGGCGTTATCGAGCCGCTGGCCGAGGGCGAATGGCAGAGCGGGGAGGATACAGCCACCTCGGATTATGACCCAAGCATAGCCGAGTCGCGATATGGCTCTCTTACATCCAGCGTGAATGACCACGTCTGGGAATATGGAAGGTGCGTATCAGGGGAAGGGTCACTCAACACTCTTCGTTTGTGCTGTTGCTAATGCTCGGTCCAGGCGGTACCATACGTTTCGCGAAGGAAGATACCCGATACCCAACGATGACCTCGAGTACAACCGCGAGTACATGCGGCATGCCATGCTCAAGGAGATACTGGAAGGAAAACTATTTATTGCGCCGATTGGAACTCGTCCCCAAAAGATTGCCGATCTGGGGACTGGATTTGGCGATTGGGCCATCGAGAGTACGTACCGAGTGAGAATTGCGGTGAGCCACTCTCGCTTCGTTCGTACGTCAAACTGACACTTTGCCAGTGGGAGAGACTTATCCTAGCGCCAAAGTAGTAGGCGTTGACTTGTCTCCAATTCAGCCTGTCTGGATTCCTCCCAATGTCGAGTTTGTGGTAGACGATATCGAAGACGAATGGGTACAAGACTCGGACTTTGACTTTATCCATTTGCGCTGGGTCAGTATAACGCTCAAAGACAACGAAACGCTATTCCGGAGAATATTTGAGTAAGACTGCTTCTGTCACCTGTCACCTCTTTTTTGATCCCGCTAATGTGTACGGCGCAGGAACCTTAAGCCTGGCGGCTGGGTTGAGTCCGTAGAAGTGAAGCCGCGCGTTTTCAGCGATGATGACACGGTTAAACCTGATCACGCGCTGTTAAGATTTTATGATCTTACGCGCGAGGTGCTCTCAACCAGATACGGATTCCAGGTTGAAATCGCCCATCGCATCTCCGAGTTGATGCAAAGAATAGGTTTCATCAACGTGCGGGAAATCGTCATGAAGGTACCGGTGGGTGAGTGGCCCAGGGACCAGCATCAGCGCATCATAGGGCGGCTCATGAAGGAGGTAAGCATGGATCTATGTGTTGCCATGTCGGCCAGGCCGTTTATCGAAAACGGAATGGAGGAGAAGGAGAGAGAGGAACTCCAAAGCAGTGTGAAGGCTGTGCTGAACGACCGGCGAGTCCATGCGCAATTGCCGGTATACTTCATAGTAGGCCAGAAGCCGCCATTGAGCGCGCATCCGAGTACAACGAGTTTCGGCAGTAGTCAGCAGACATAGGAATTTGGTGAAGAATCGAGAAACAAAAAGGATTCAGATTTGTTCTTTTTTCCGAGGTGTTCTTCGGAGTCGATGTTGACATGTCACATCGGCTCTTCAGTCAAACCATACTGTCGGGTCCGAATTCCACTTCCCCAACAAGCGAGCAGCCGTTGATTTGCATGCGCAGTACAGTACGTAAGCACGACACGACCTTTGTTACTTTTGCGTTCCACCTTGAAACCCGACAGTTTGGATCATTTGGATCTGAGTCAAGGGCCGAACCCGAGTTGTCGGGTAAGGGGGTGGGGCCAAACCGAGGGAAAAACGGGCGAAGGGGCGCCCCAGGACTCGAGGGGGGTGAGCGTTGGCGCCTGGGTTCATGTGGTGGTGGTGGTGGTGGTGGTGGTGCAAACTGCAGCAAGCTGACAAGAAGCTGAGGTGAGGAGACGCCCAGTCACTCCCAGTGTGCCGGGGACACCTTGAAAGGGATGCCCAGAAGGGTTCCGGCCACCGCTGCTCCCATGGCGCCGTCATTCCCGCCATACAGGAAGAGTTTTTTTTTTAGTTTTTTTTGTTTTCTTGTGGGCGATCCACGATCAAATCGGGCATGTCATTGGGCGGGGTTCATTTCAATTCAGGGTCAAATGAAAGCAGCGTTGCTTTTCACGACCTATTTCTGCTCGTGGCACAGTGTCTGCGTTCTCGACCTCATTTGGTTCTGAATCACCGGAGCTATTCCCGTTGCCGGGTTGTGGTTTCGATGGCGGAGTGTCTCATGAACTATCGACGTTACACAAGCCCAGTGGGCGTTGTCGCTGCTACACTACACTAAACTAGCTGGCAGTTGGCAGCAGGCAAATCGTTCGTCCAATCATCTCGTCAGCCAATGGGAAGCACGTGCCATGCGTGCATAACTTGCATAAACCGCGCACGCACAATAAAGCTGTGCACACGACGGTATCAACGTGGGATTCGTCAACCTGGTTGGCTACTCTCTTTCAACTTGCTTCCCCCCTTTTTGTCGTCCTCTCACAATCCTTAGCCAAGTAAACAAACACCCCCGCCATCTTGTCAGCAAGGTCATGCCATGAGAAATGAGAACTACGTCAACGTCAAAACTTATCGGGCTTTGCCTAAGCGCAGTCCAACAGATTATTCAAGAATGCGCCTACTTCGCTAACGCCGAATCTGCTTTTTCATCATCGTCTCCATCACCCCCTCAAAATGCTGGCCCACCAAAGCCTCCATCCAACGTCGATAGCTCAAGAGGTCTCCGGCTCTACGGCCTGGAAGGCTGCCAAGAACCATTAGTTGAACTGTTATGCCGACAAGCGTCGAGAATCCTGCAGCTCTATGGAACCAGTTCAGGCGATGCCGGTTCCAGCGATCATGCCAGTCTCCAACCCGGGGCAGAACGCGAAAAGGCCATTGCACTGGTAAAGAGAAGACTTGAGCTCTTGACAAAAACCGCATATGGCAAGTTCTATGCGTACATGTACAAGGAAGTGCCGGCCTGCTGGCGACAGCTTTACACGGATGCGGCGATCTTGAGGTTTGCGGTTTTAGTTTTGCTTGAGTTTAACTTTCAAGCTGATGCGGGATCGAAGGAGGACGCTGATGAGAAGGAGAAGGAGAGGAGGATGAAGAGGAAGATGATTGTTGATGAGATGGTCAAAACGCTGGATCTGAGTTTGATATTAGCTGGGGCTGCGGGCCAGAGCCGCGGCAGGAAGTGGGTTGATGAAGCTTTTGCGTTGTTGGACGATGTTCTTGGGGATATGTCAGCTGTGACCACAGCTGCTGCTGCTGGTGGAGCAAAAAAGGGTAATGATGATGAGCAGGAAGGCGAAAGACCACAGAAGAAGCGGCGTCTCTCATCGTCTCCCAACACCAAGGACGAAGTGATCAAGGGAATCAACGACACCTGGCACAACACGCCATCCTTTTCCACCATTGAACCCTTCACGCCGCCCGTCAAGAACCCGATCTCAAGGGTTTCTGCCGAGTCCCTCTCCATTGAAGCATTTCAGTCACATTTTGCGAAACCTCGCCCAGACGGTAACCCAGGCCCAGCTCCCTTGATTATCACAGGTCTGGTAGACCATTGGCCGGCACTCACCACCCACCCCTGGAACAAGCCAGCCTACCTCTTATCTCGCACGCTCTCCGGCCGGCGGCTCGTACCTGTCGAGATCGGCCGCAGCTACGTTGACGAAGGCTGGGGGCAAAAAATCATCTCGTTCGGCGAGTTCCTATCCAAGTACATCGACGCTTCTATCCCCTACACTCCCTCATCTTCCAACGTATCGCCTTTCCTCTCCTCGTCATCCTCAGCTCAACCGCAACCATCATCCTCCGACCTACTACCTGAAAAAGACAACACCCAGATAGCATACCTAGCGCAGCACCCCCTCTTTCTCCAACTGCCCCGTTTACGACAAGACATTCTGATTCCGGATCTCTGCTACACCGCGCCTCCCCCACACCCAACAGACCCAAGTCAAGATCAACCGGAACTTGACTCGCCGCAACTCAACGCCTGGTTTGGCCCACCGGGCACGATCACCCCGTTGCACACGGACCCGTACCACAATTTGCTGGTGCAAGTAGTTGGGAGGAAGTATGTGCGGTTGTATGGGCCAGAGCAGACGGTGAGGATGAGGCCAAGGGGGAAGGAGGGGGGCGTGGAGATGGGGAACACGAGTCAGGTTGATGTTGGGGTTGTTGAAGGGTGGGATAAGTTGGAGGGAGATGATAAAGAGGGGGTAAAGTCAGGAGATGAAGGGGGCAGGGAGAATAGTGAAATGGGTTGGGAGGAGGACTTTAACAATGTGCCGTTTGTGGATTGCATTTTGGAGCCGGGAGATACCCTATACATACCGATCGGGTGGTGGCATTATGTGAGGGGGTTGAGTGTTAGTTTCAGCGTTAGTTTCTGGTGGAATTAGGCATGGTTTTCTCATTGAACGGCCGTACTTGATTAATTCTTTGCCAACATGAAGTTATTCCCATGCTTGGCATCGACTTTCTTTTCACATGCAATGACCTGACGGGCGGTTGCCCCTTTTCGCACTTCCATGTACAGTTCCTGTCCAATGGGAAAAAGAGGTCAGGGGCAATTAAACGGCTGGACATTCAACCCTTGTCTTAGGCACCACACCACACTACCGAAACCCCTGTAGCACGATGGCGATTAGCAGGCCCACAAGGCTGGAACGCGCCGAAGCTCCCCACAATAATGGGTGTATTCGTCATTTTGGACATCTGTCTTTTGTTTGTCTTTCTTTCCTCCTCCCGGTTTCCAGGAACTTCGTCTTCGCCTTCACGATTCAGTTCGCGCCACTCGTTTTGCGCTTTGAACAAGCACCAATTTGATCAATCGATCCCTTCGACCCCGACATTCCTTACCTGTTCCACGATAAGCGACCAATGTTACCCCAAATGATCAGGTAGCTCGCCATCACGCATTCGCTACCTACCTTTCTCCTCGAACTTGTCCTCGAATTCTCCGAACTACGGAAACCGTCGCAAACACGATCGCATACCCAACGATGACGGGACACCACACAAATTATCATAACTCGACCACTTGCCTCTCGCAGGCCGAGAGCCTTTCCCTCCTCGCCCTCTCCGCCGCTTGTGTCGCCGTCCTCGCCAACACCTTCCAGGGTGATGGCTACCCACTCATCGCCTCGCTCGCGCTTGGCGGGCTGGCATTCAGCGCGACCTTCTCCATGATCCGATGGCTGGGACCAACCTTCATGAGGGCCGGCCTGAAAGGCGTGGATATGAGCAAACACCATAAAAAGGAGCTGCCAGAATGCATGGGCGCGATCGCAGCCATGGTGTACTTGCTGGCTGTTATTGTCTTTATTCCGTTTCCGTTCTACAAGGATATTGTGGCGGCCACGAGCGGAGGTGGAAACCGCGATGTGGTGATGCATGTTGAGCATGTACAGGAAGGGAGGTTTCTACATCGGTTTCCGCATGGAAAGGTATGTCGACAATCCGTTGCCCTCTCCTTTAGAGACGGGAACACACAAAGACAGAACAGATGCTAACACTTTGCGACACCAACAGCTCGCCTCCTACCTCTCTGCCGTCATGGCCCTCCAATCCATCTCCCTCCTCGGCATCGGCGACGACCTCTTCGACATCCGCTGGCGCCACAAATTCTTCATCCCCGCCTTCGCCTCCATCCCTCTCTTGGTCGTCTACTTTGTCGACTTTGGCGTCACCTCTGTCGTAATCCCGACCCCCTTACAGCCTTACCTAGGCGAGCTCTTCAACCTCGGCGCCTTATACTACGTCTACATGGCCTCGGTTGCCATTTTCAGTCCCAACAGCATCAACATCCTGGCAGGAATCAACGGCATCGAAGTCACCCAATCCATCGTCATCGCCCTGTTGCTCGCTTTCAACGATTGCCTCTACCTTTTGACGCCGTATCCGCACCCGGCTACGGACTCCCACTTGTTCTCGCTTTATTTCCTCGTCCCCTTTTTGGGTGTGTCTTTTGCTCTGCTCTGGCATAACTGGTACCCCGCCCGCGTCTTCGTTGGCGACACGTACTGCTATTTCGCGGGCATGGTTTTCGTGGTGGTCAGCATCTTGGGACACTTCAGCAAGACGTTGATTTTACTTTTGATTCCGCAGATCTTCAACTTTGTTTATTCCGTGCCGCAACTCTTTGGTCTTGTACCCTGCCCACGTCACCGTCTACCGCGGTTTAACGCGCGCACGGGACTGTTGGAGCCGAGCGTGACGCCCTGGACGCCAGAGAGGCAGCCCAAGCCGCCGGTGGCGTGGGCGCTGAAGACGCTTGATAAGGTGAAACTGTTGAGGGTGACGCTGGATGAGGAGGGGAGGTTCGTGGAGACGAGTAACTTTACGATCTTGAACTTGTGGCTGGTCTGGAGAGGCCCGTTGCGGGAGGACCGGTTGGCAATGGAGATCACGGGGATGCAGGTAGTGGTGGGACTGTTTGGGTTGTTTGTGAGGCATCGGTTGGCGTTGATTCTGTTTAAGCAGGACAATTTGGGGGTTTGAGAAAGGTTAGAGCTTCTTGGTTATGGGCTTAGACTGCGTAGACTGAGACATCTTCCTTTGTATAAATGTCTTCCAATATCTAGAATATAGACGCACATATACACCTCCAGTCTCTTACGATCTTGGGGTATTGATATCACAAACAAGAGGTTCCAAGACTTTGAGATCTACTCCATCCCACCATCTAGGATCAATCAGTATACTGTGTAGAGGTACTTGCTTGGGCCGGGCCGGACAGGGCAGCGGGGCATTGGACGGGATGTCCCGGTGGATCTCGGTCCCAGTTCCGAGCCTGCAGGTTGCTTGGGCCAGGGGTCAAAGTCCACTGAAAGTCGCATCAAGCATCAGGCGGCTCAGCGGTACTTCACCCCCCCCCCCCCCCCACCAACCACGGTTGTCACCAGCGTCTTGGCTGCTTGGCTCTTCAACCTCACTTCATCCCTCCCTCCATGCGACCTTCTTCGCTCATCACCACCTCATCATCAGATTGAGAACCTCATAAGACCCAATCACAACAATCATGTCCAAATTCAGCCAATACCTAGGCGATCCGCCCGCCATTGACGGCAAGTCAACTATAGACTCCATTGTGAACCATGGCCATCAGGATCTGGTCCAGGCCGTTGCATTCAACAGCTACGGCGACCGTTGCGCGACTGGGTCCGTCGACGGCAAGATTCGCGTCTTCAATAGACACAAAGATGGCAAGTGGCGCGTTTGCGATAGCTGGAGTGCCCACGGCGGTGAGATTCTAGAGGTAAGTCTTTCACATAATCTAGTGACGACTGACTCAAGCTAACTTTTTATCCCACAGCTTCAATGGCTTCCCCCAACCATCTACCCGAACCTTCTCGCCTCCCTCGGCATCGAAGGACGCTTCAAGCTCTGGGCCGAAAACCCCTCAGCCGCCCCCGGTCGTCGCTTTGGCGTCAACCTCACTGGGCACGGCGGGCACCACGGTGGTGCCAACACCCTCTCGTCTCGTCGCGACGTCGGCGGTGGCCTCTCCTCTCTTTCCTCAGGCGACAGCAAACCCACGCCGGCCTTTGACTACCGCAACCCCAAATCGCCCATCCGCTCCTTCAGCCTCAAGCACAACGACGACACGCGACACACCTACCTAGCCCTTTTATCTGTGGACGGCACGCTCGAAGTCCTGGAAAACGAAACACCAGAGAACATCACCGAGTTCTCCCGCATCGACCAATTCACCGTTTGCCCAAAACCCTCCCGAGGTGAGGAGACCTCCTTCCGGGTGCGCTTTGACCCCAACCAGGATGTGTGTTACACCGCTTTGCGGGCGGGCGTGCCCACGGATGCGCTGGGACTGGTGGTGGCGGCTATGGATTCGGTCAAGGTGTACAGGACTAGAGACACGGTCAGCGCCAGCTTGGGCGTAGCCACGGCTGCGAAGGAGTTTTATCTCGCTGCGGAGATCAGTCCGAAGGATCCAGTTGCGGGGCATAGAGGGCTGGTGAGAGACGTGGCGTGGGCGCCGGGGAATATCAGGGGGTATGATATCGTGGCGACGGCGTGTCAGGATGGGTATGTGAGGGTCTTTGGACTGTCGACGCCGGCGCTGCAGATGCAAGCACAAGGGATGGAGGGAACCAGGGGATGGGGAGTGGGGGAGATGAGGAAGCATCAGGAGGGGAGGAGAGAAGAAGGCGGTGGTGGTGGTGGGACTGCTGCGGCTAGAGCTTTGGCGGGCTCGGCGGCGCAGCATGGCGGTGGGCAGGATGCCCATTTGAAGTCGGGGATTAGAGCTGGGTTGGCGGATCAGTCGAGGTTGAGTGGGACCGCGGGAGATAGGTTGAGGTTGGGTGGGCAACAGCAGCCGGGCCAGGTTAGACATGTGGTCACGGAAGTTGCGAGGCTTGATAGCCATCGGACGCCGGTGTGGAGGGTGGGGTTTGATGATGACGGGCAGATTTTGGGTAGCGTGGGTGACGAGGGTAAGTTGATGTGCTATCGACAGACACCGGATGGGTCGTGGGCAAAGAGCGCAGAGTTGGCGATGGTGAAGATGAGGATGGCTGCGCCGTAAGGGGTGGCTAGGCTCTTTTCATAACTACCTCTATCGATGTTGTCGTTCTGATATCCGCTGCCTACATCCTGTCTCGGCCCAGCATCGTATCATTTCGTGTATTCGAATTCCCGGACATTACTAGGAGAGTGTGGCCGGATGGTATTCCTTCCTTGGCAAGCGGCTGCGGCTGGAAGCCCCTTCCGTCCAACTTGTTGACTTTTTAGTGCAACTGAAGTGTTTGGATTTGTTCAATCGCGTTGGGAAGGAGTGATCTTGGTGGCGGAAAAGATAGTCCCCCGGTGACTTTGACAGCCAAGTCGAACTTCTGAATCCCAACAACAATAGGCATCCAGATTAGGTGGTCATCAGCATTACCGTCGTCCAGGCATACCTCTATATACAGTCACCACTACATTTACCGTCAGGTCAACTATTAGCTATCACCATGTCAGCTATGAGTCTTCCCGCCCGAACTCCGAGCGGCGGTACAGCATGCTTCGAACCTCCATCCAACAACAGGCTCAACGCTTCCGAGCGTGTCCTCGGTTCACCCGGCCGCCGACGCTTGAACATCCCCAATACGTTTGCTGGCCTTTAGGAGAAGGACATCAATCGGCAGCAGCCCGGGCATGTCGACCTGGACGAGTCCTTTGGGGAGTTCGAAAACATACCATTGACCGATGCTCCCAACACGCCTGTAAAGGCCGGGAAGCAAGGCCATACTCCGGTACACAACGAAGACATACAACAAGAACCGACACCATCTCGCCTAGTCGTCGGTGATGGCCTGGTTCCCAGCCATGACTTCAAGCAGACCTCTGAAGAAACCAAAGCATCCACTTTCCGTCACCGAATGTTCTCTTTCGAAAGCCCTTCCGATTCACCGGAACTCAAGGTGATGCCTAACAAAGACGGAACGGAGATCAGGAGGTCCCTTGATGCGGAATCTTTCTTCGACCGAATCTTTCCCGTCCGCAGTACTTCGTCTTCCTACCCATCCGAAGGTGTCAAAAGCCCCGAGCTTACAGTTTCCCCTCCCATGACCTTCGGCAGACGCATTTTGTCAAGTCTGGAATCTTACGGCTTTTCAACCTCTTCGTTTTTGCGAAGCAGTGAGGAGTCAGTTGGTTCTCGTCAGCATCATAGACTTAACCCAGCCGCTGTGGAGGGTGCGTTAAGAGAGATCTATCGGGAGCAGGAGGCGGCAACGAACAATGAAGTCATCGAATGTGAAACTCAGCCCTCGGTGGCAGGCGATAACAAAAGTATCAAGATCACCAAGCAGGAGTTGGCCAAGCCCGAGGTCGAACACATCGAGGATATTGGGCACAGGAAGACGCCCAGCCTCAACGGCAGCGACGCCAAGGAAGTCATCGCCGATATCTCAGCCGTCAACACAGAGCTCATCATCAGCTTAGCCAATGCCGCCCTGCACAGAGGCAAAAGCAACAGCTCCATGCTCCCCAGACAGCGTCGACGCTCAACCGGACCCGACAATACAGGAGAAACACCCTTCCCCTCGCTTGACCTAGCTCCCTGTGGTCGCGCTCTGGCCTCCTCCAAAGCCGGGCTACTGTCGGAAGAAGCTCTCAGTAACTTATCCACTCAATGTCTGCCGCGTGTGTCAACAAACCCACCTCGTCTTTCCACCGAATTTCCAACCACACTGGAGAAAGGGTACCTCAAACCCAAGTCAAGGGCTGCACTTCCCATTTCGTTTGGCTCGCCTATCAAGATAAGAAACGTAGAAGTTGCACCTACAGTCCCTCCAGTAACTGATATACCAAATGTTCCTCTTCTTACTGGTGTTCAACGAGACCATGGCAGAAAGCCATCAGGACCTTATCTCCGCCAACAGTCGAAAAAGAAGAGCTCGATTCTTAGGCTTCTGCGTTACATCTTTCGCAGACCTATCAAAGCCAAGAAGTGGTTTGTTCGCAAGTTTCGTGCGAAGAGGAAGGGGGTCTCGAAGAGATTCAAGACAAAGACCAAGGCCAGGAAGGAGAAGAAGAAGAGGATCTTGGAGCTACCTAAGGTTGAGGACACTATTGTTGCCCCAGTTACTGGTGAGGAAGTTGAATCTGTTATTGTGCCTCTTACCGTTCTCGAGAAACCTGCTACAGCCCCTGTTACTGCTATTCAGGTTGATGCTGTCAAGGCAGAGCTGAAGCAAGTTGAACAAATTGCTAGTGATGAGCATGTGTCGGTTGCTGAAAAGGAACTGACAATCAAAGCCGTGGTGGAAAAGAAGATCGGGTCAGATGAGGGAAGTGTCGAAGAGGTGGAGGATATCACGGTTGAGATTCATGTGGTTGATGCTTCTACTTGTGTTGCATGATTCTAATCGCTTCCAAAAGGGTGTTCACTTATGTCTTGACGAGGTTGGCACTTCAAAGAATGTTTATGACAAAGTTTAGGTTTGCTAAGGAGGAGTTCATGCACCAGTATCATGTATACCAAAACGGACAGGGGTTGTGTACCTCCATGAGTTACAAATATTCTCATCAGAAATTCATTCTTGGTGACTTGACTTGCCCCATGCCTATCCACATACTCTCTCCGTTTTCCCAAATGAACACGCAGCCAACGGAAACTGAACCACCCCCGTTTCTCTGCTCCCAAGTACTCGTCAATCTCGTAACACAACTTTTCCCTTCCCCTCTCTCAAACCCGGGAACACGCACGTATGGGAACACGAATGTGTAACGTCCCGTTCATATTCGTCCTGCGTCTGCATCGTCTTGATCGGGACGCCTCCCTCCGAGCCTTTCCTCGAGCTTACTTGACACCCCCCTGGTTCTGGTTATGCATCCCTTGGCTGTGGCCCCCCTCCGTCCACTTTTTCTAGACTACAGCTCTATGTAGTCTATGTACCTAGAGAAATGTAACAAGAATCCCTGCCGTTACCACGCAAATTCCCAGGGCTGACGGCGGCCGGCCGAACGGACGGACGGACGGACGGACGGACGATGATGGAATCTGATGGGTTGGTTGGTTGAAGAGGGATTTTTTATCGTGTGGCGTGATACAATAGACATAATAGATGGACACAGCAGGGAACTAGTAGTAGTTCTAGGTAGGTAGGAGGGAGGGGAAGAGAATGGTGTGTGTGTCTTTGAAAAGCATATACTTTGTATCTGATCTGGTGTGTATTTTACTCAGGTTATGGTGATGATGAAAGTCTTGAGGTGAAAATTGGGTTTGCTTTTAGGTGTTGATGTATCCCCAAATAAAAGGCGATGACGACGACTCGGGAATCGAAGGAAGGAAGAATAGTCATCAACGAAAAGGTCGTGTACGATATATGCGTTTTGGACGGCTTGGATAGGTGGTACGGAATATGGGGGGCCTGATGTATCCATCACCAGTGCTCTTTGGTTTGTTTGTGGATGTTGTTGTTGTTGTTGTTGTTGTTGTTGTTGTTGTTGTTGTTGTTGTTGTTGTTGTTGTTGTTGTTGTTGTTGTTGTTGTTCTGTTAGAGTTCCTTCTTGTTACCTAGGGTGCCTCGCACGCGTCATCTTCTATCAAACGTGGAAGCGAGAAGAGAAAGAGTAAAAAGACAAAAGACATGCGAATACTATACTCTATAGGTAGATAGATACGCTTGATTTAGGTTGATTTTCTTGAGCAAATTTGGGTTGGAAGATGAAAGTTCAAAGGGAAAATGTACTTATCGGAGCGGTGGTCAGAATTAACCAAACATCTCATTGTCTTGAAACGATTACACCTCTAGGGATTACTCTTAGATGCATTCGTAGGTCTTTCGTGACACCTGCGGGCAAAGGTTTCGAATATTTCTACGATTGAATAACACTTGATAGGTCTCTTCCTGACATGCTTTCAACTTATTGTCGACTTATAACATAGTGTTGCGATGGCCTCTCGTTGCCAAAGTAAGCGAGCGGTATTGGCCTTGGACCGCTGATGTCTCGGTTATTCTTGCCATCACTCGGTGGCTAACTAAAGAAGATTTTATCGTGTCTTATTTATTAAGTGGCCGAGCTACAAGGAGAACATGAAACCTATGGTAGAATGTGTTGGCGTCATTGAGAATGATCGAACATGTTTATCGCTGGCATGTCTTTGACAAGGAGGGCCTGTCATGAATATTTAAAGTCAAGTACGCAGTGTGGCAGTCTATATTGAATACTAAGCCATTATAATCACACCGCCTGGACTTGTTCGGAAACAACAACCAACTGCAGCATTACAACATATACCTAAACCTCTCTTCCCTACTTCCTCCCTCCCTTTCACCACCACCACCACCACCAACCAACCCCTCCTCCTCATCTTGCCCCACACCTTCATAGGCAGTCTCCTCCTCGAGTTTCCTATTCTTCCTCGCTAGGTATGCCCTCAACAAAACCGCCAGGAAAGCAACTCCCACCATCGCCCCAGCACAAACCCCCATCCCCCTCTTCCAGAACGGCCCCTCCTTCGCGGGATACAATCTCGTTCCCACAAGCGGTCCACACTGTCCCAGGACCTGCATCAACGCAAACCCCATTCCCTTTCCGCCTTCAGTCCGCTGGTTATTGATACTCCACGCAATCGTCAACACCACCACGTTGAAAAACCCGATCGCGGCAGGATAAATGGCCAGATACCTGACCCAGCTACCCGGTTCCAAGCCGAGAGACTGGGAAAAGGCAAGAACAGAATAACCGAGGGCGGAAAGGAGGGCGTGGAAGATCAAAGGGGTGGAACGGCTGTGGTAGCGGTCGGAGAGGGAGGCGGTACAGAGGACTGTGATAAAAGCGCAAAGGTAGGGAGGGGCGGAAAGGGCTTGGGACATGAGGGGCGTGTGGTTCATGGACGTCAAGATGGTGGGGAGGAAGACGGGAAGGGAGGAGTAGGCGAGGTTGGTGAGGAAGAAGATTGCGGCGGTGAGCCAGACGGTGGGGGAGACGAGGGTTGTTAGGATGTCGCTTGTTTTGAGGCCCGGACCGGCAGAAGAATGAGAAAAGGGGGAGGAGGAGGAGGAGGACCAGGACCGGAGACGGAGAGCGGCGACTTTCTTTTCGCGACGGGTGAGGTAGCGAGCGGTTTGCGGGGAGTCAGGGATGATGTGCCAGGCGAGCACGGCGACGATGACGGAGGGGAAACCTTCTATCAGAAAAAGGAGACGCCAGGGGCGGACGGGAGACACTTCGCCTAGCTTCAGAATGGCCCAGGCTAGGAAGGAGGCGAAGCTGGTTGCTAGGGGGGCGGCTGAATATTTTGTTTTTGGTCATGAGCATGCAGTTGCTTGTTGGATAAAAAGGTGAATACGTTACCTGATATAAACACGGCCGTCCTAAGAGCTAACTCATGCCGCTTGTAAAAGAACGATAAGTAAAAGGGCACTCCGGTAAAGGCCGCCTCGCCGATACCCAGAATTGTGCGCAAAAAAATGAGCATGGGGTAGTTGACTGCCACGGCTTGAAGCGACGCCGTCAAGCCCCAGCAGAGAACGATGATGGAGACATAGATGTGGGCGGGTATGAGGCGCCAGAGAAGGGACATCCATTCGAAGCAGATGTAGGCGATGTAAAAGGCTGTTAGAGCCCACTCGTACCAACCATCCTTGGGAGGAGTGGACTGGAGGTCTTCTTCCATACCCGCGATACGGGCGTTTCCAATGTCTGTGAGTGGTGAGCATTCTGCTCAACATGCAAACAGAAGTTGTGGAAAGTGGCAGTTTGTGGAAGTGAACCACGACTTTAGAATATCAAAGTTGCCCCTGAATGCCAAGAAGTCAAAGAAGAAACAGAGAAACAGCATAACTCACTAGACCGATCCAAAAAGCTCAACATATAAAGCAGGGCCACGAAAAGCACCAGTTTACGATCAAACTTGTTTACCACTGCTCTTTCTTCATCTGGCGTGTATCGCAGCTGGACACTTTTACCGCTCGTTGTCGTGCTAACACTTTCATCATCCAGGTCTGGGAACTTGCTAGTTCCCCTTCTCCTGTTGCCCTTCTTGCGCTTTCCCTTGGGCTTCTTTTTGGTCGAAGTCAACTCATACGTCTCTTCCTCACCAACAGCACTGAAGAAGACTTCCCGGTGGAGTTCGGTTGATATTCGGCGGTCTTCTTCCGAGTCTGTGGTGTCCGATTCCGAGTCCGTGTCCAAGTCCAAGTCCAAGTCGGAGTCCGTCGCCATGAGATCGTGATCCTTTGCTTTGGATGACGACAAATGTGAATCTAGAAGTTGGTGGCTCATTCGCTGCGACTGCGGGCTTCGTCGTCCATTGTCTTTGTCGTCCTGACCGGCACCGTTTCCATCACCGCCGTTTGTCGCTCTCTGACCGTTTTGACTTTGTTCTGGATTTTTCCCATCACTTCCTGTTCCTGTTCCTCTCCCGGCCCCAGACCGACTCCCACGTGCCCATCCCCGCCCATCCTGTCCATCAACTGCCTCACTCCTTTGTTTTCCTACCGAGTCATGCCGAGAGGAGGCCGTCATCATTGTCCTCTGCTGCCGCACGATTCCACACTTCCTTCCTATTTTTCTTCTTCTTTTGTTTTTCTAAACCTCCAAGAGTGCAATGAGTCAGGCTGTGCTTCGGTGTTTACCGTGTGGTGTGGTGGGTGGGTTCTCTTTATCTTTCTCGAAAGCTTAATGGTCCCCTGCGGACGCCCCCTTTTCTCTTTTCTTTGACACTCGGGTGACTCGTATCCCTTATCCCTGCTTCTGTGTCGCTAGCCTTTGTTGGATACCTCAGGTAGGTAGTCTGCAGAAGAACACATGCCGATTCGGCATCGAATGGTTCGGTTCGTTTCGATTCGATCCAGTGGTGGTGGATGTTGAAAGAGTTGAAAAAGTGACGTCGTCAAAAGGAACAGGCTTCATTGACATGAATTCACATGCACAGTCGGTGTGCGTTAGGAGTGCTACTACGTAGGTGTGTCGGCTTGTCTTAGGCGGAGCGCACTAGCGGTAACGGTAACAGCATGGATGCACCCCAGGATTTCCCCGGAGCCCGGAAAGCTTGAAATGTCGCTGGATGCACTGCGATGTGTGCTGCTCGCGTACCTAATGCTACATAATAGGGCGTTTGTGAGGACCGCGGCCAGGTATCTAGGAACCAACTAGGTTGAGATGGACCCCCAAAACCCAATCCGTCCGCAGTTGCCGCCAGTTTAACACGCTACAGTTCCCGTTTGTTTCGTCTGATCTTCACAAATGTTTATGCAATCCCATCCATGGCAACCTAAGAGGAGCGAGATGAATACCGCCGGCCGGCGAGTAATGAGTTCAGTGGTCCCCACCCCGCGCCAGCTGTCCATCTATTGGCAGCCAATGGCGAACACTAAGATCGGCGGGAATGCACCCCTCCCCCTAAGGTAATGTGATGCTGGACGTTACTGGCTGGGATGCCCCAGTTTCCCGTGAAATTTCAGGGCGATCTCAGATCACCCCCCCCCACAGAGAAATTGGGCTCAGCTGAGGACATCGTGCGTGCAAATGTCGATATATGTGATACCGAGAAATAAGACAGAAAGGTCTCGATCTTTGTGGATTTGCTTGCTATGCGCTGAAATATTAAACATGCAAATTGCGTCCAAATGAGATATGTAAATATGTAACCAGAAACCATCGCATATCACCCTGTCAAACTGTCCCCAGGGGCCATGACCTCCGACTCAATCTCCTCAATTCCACAAACATTACCCAACTTTAGCTGTCAAATGGAATTATTTTGGTCTTTCGCTCCCCCCTTTGCTGCTTCTCCACCTCTCCATCTTTGTGAGCACAAAGAGCTGGCTGCTTGGCTGGGCTGGGTTTGGGCATCGAGCGAAAGCATTCCTCTGTCGCAGTTGTCGGTCGTCCTGATCAAATCTTCTCTCTACCTCTTGGACTGACTGCCGTTATGCCGCCCACTCATCTCGAATCAAGGAGCCGACTTTCCTCGAACCATGTACTATAGGATGGAAAAATGATAATTAAAAACGTTAGAAAGAACCCGAGTTACCATAATCGCCGCCAAGCAAAAAGTGCAGCTGCGATCATTTATTGTGGTACCAGGTTTTTGAATTTCAGACGGCATGGCCATACAAAACCAAGTCCGCCTATAGAAGGTATGAAAAAGATGCTTGACATGTAAAATGGGGAAAAAGCACACAAAATGTTTGCCATTGAAAGGCGGCCCCAAAGAAATCGTCTATACGTGTTGAGTTCTTTTCCTCCTCTTTTATTTTAAAAAACTTCTTTCCCGCCTCCATCTGCCCAAGACGTTGACATCGCAAAAAGTCTCAAATGTCGCAGTCTTCGTCGCATCAAACAAAATAACAACATCCTCCCCATGGGCATCGAAGCGTAAATGGTCGGTGTCAGTCGTCGAGACAGGGAAAGTAATCACAAGAACTATGTCGCCGTCACAAATTCGTCATTTAGTTCCACCCGAGGGAATTTTCCGCGGCAACGGGGGCCGAGATGTAGGCGGTCCGAGAAGAGAGACCCATCCCGCTCCTTCCGCTGCCATGGCTGTCCCGTCCACCAGGCGCAACGGCGCCGGCCGCCGCCGCGCCGCCAGCCACTCCTCCATAGCCGGTAAAGTCCCTACTAAGGAGTGCCCCGCCCATGAGAGCCGGGCTGCCCCCGCCCATCTGCTGCATGTCCGACGGGCTTCCGCCGAGGGAGCTCGCCCGTCTGTGCGCCTGCTTCTTCCTCTTGTATCTCCTGGCAACCACGAACATGGCCGCGCCATACGCAGCAGCAACGGCAACAGCACCACCTACAATGCCCGCCGTGGTTCCCCGCTGCTGAGAAGTCTGGTTGCCGTTGTTGTTGTTTGTAAATGGGTCCGCATTGCCGTTGTTACCGGCGTTGGACGGGTTACTTCCACTGTCGCCACCGGAGCCATCGCCAATGAGGGTCGAGCCAAGGATAATGTCGATGGCAGGATTGATCTGCATTGTCAAGTTGTAAACCAGCGGGGTCGGGTTGTTATAGAGCGGAGAACTGGCGATTTTAACATCCAGTCGAAGGCTCTCAACATACGCCTGCGGGTATGATACAACAGCAAGAGTGGTCCAGTAGCCCAGAGTGTTCACCGTGTTCATGGGCATCAGCTTCGTGACTCTTACTCTGTGGGACTCAATGGACGAAGCAAACGCCAGCGCCTCAGGGAGAAGGCGGAAGATCTGCGCCGCAGCGTTGTTGTTCTTGGCCACAAATGGGTAATTGAATCCATAGTTGAAACCGATCTGGATAAAAACGTTGTCTTCCGGCTTGGGAGCAGTCGTGTCATCAGGGGCAATCGCCTTGGGGAGGTCAGTGGGAAGGGCAGTCGCTGTAGTTTGTTGCACGAAGGACACGGTGTGGGTCTGCGCAGGAGGAGGCTGGTCCACCAGAATCGTGGTTGGGCTATTGTAGCCAGGCGGCATGTTAGACACGGTGGCTGTAGGAGTATATTGCGTAACCGGTGGATAGTTGATCGTCGTGGTCGGCACAGGCGGGGGAATCAGAACCTGAGTGGTGGTAACAGGTTCCAAGGAGGAAACAGGTACCGAACTCTCAGCTGAAGCGCTCGTTACGATGACTGGAATAATGGTTGAGGAATTGGCCGCTACTGTGGTGCTGTTAATCAAAGTGACAGGGGGCAGAACGACCGTTGTGTCAGACATGGATGTGACAGGGATCGAAGAGTTTCCAGGAATAACAGGCACTGAGGACCCCGGGATTCCGGTTGTTGTTGGGCCCGATTCAACAGCTTTGGTTGAGGAAACAGTTGAGTTTCCAATCGGGATAGAGACGATACCCGAAGACATCATGGGAGGCTTAGGCTGGCTGGTGGTCAGCGAGGCGGAAGGCGTGATAACGCCCGATCCAGAGCCGCTAGCATAAGGTTCGGTCGCTGAGGGAATCGTGACACTATCCGACGTAGTAACGGGAGCCGTGGGTTCGGTTGCTGTTCCATTGCCCGTAGGAATAAGTATGCTGCCTACCAAGGATGCGACATTGCTAGCCAAAGATTCAATTAGGTTGGTGGACGCACTGGTGGTTTCATTGACGACGCCTGTAGGGGCCAGGAGAATTCCGGAGCTGCTCGAGCTGGTGATCAGAGGATCCTCTGTCGCGATGATCTCGGAGGCTGTGGCAGTTCCGATGGTAGAGTTGGTTGCACGGCCAGTCCCAGAAACGAGGGCAGGCGCGGTAGAATTTGCTACATCGGCCGCAGAAGTCGAGCTCGTCCGGATCGAAGGAAGGACGATGATAGGCGGAAGCCAACCCGTGGAAGCGCTCCCATCGGTGGCTGTCACGGTGCTTGCTGTCTCGACGGTGGTAGCATTGGCCGTGGAAATAGGCTCAACGGTGGTGGTAGGAGGAGTAAGGACCTGCAAAGAGCTAGACGAGTCGGGACTAGTCGTGTTAGAAATGACTCCTGACGAGACGGTAGGTAAAGCGCTGGCCGAAGTCAAGGAGCCAGATGCATCAGTCGACGCGGCCGACGAGCTAGCAACATCGGTAGCAGAAGCCGAGGAGCGAGCGACATCGGTAGCAGAGATGGCTGCGCTGGTGGTGTTGGCAACAGAGCCAAGCGCAGTAGTGCTATCGGTAGCAGAAGCCGAAGAACTAGCGACATCGGTAGCAGAGATGGCCGCGCTGGTGGTATTGGCGACAGAGCCAAGCACAGTAGTGCTATCGGTAGCAGAAGCCGAAGAGCTAGCACCACCGAAACCAGGGTTCAAGAAGCTAAGGATATCTACAACAGAGCTGGACGAGCTAGCAGAGATGGCCGAGCTGGTGGTGTTAGCAATAGAGCCAGGTGAGGTGACGCTGCCAGTAACAGAAGCCGAAGAGCTGGCGCTATCGGTGGTAGGGCTGGATGAGCTAGCGGTCTTTGTGACAGAGCTGGACGAGCTAACAGCGTCGGTGGTCGAGGCAAAAGAGCTGGTAACATTGGCGCCGGAGCTGGGCAAGATGGTGTTATCGCTAGCCGAAGTTGAAGCTGAAGCCGACGCCGAAGCCGAAGCCGAAGAGTCGACCCTGTCGGTGGCAGTAACAGGTGAGCTAGTACTACTGTCCGTAGTAGAACCAAGACTGGTTCCCGGAGTAGATTCAGGTGACGAAGTAGCGCCAGAAGAGGTGCCCCCGGTAGTTGAGTCAGATAAGCTGCTCTCGGTTGTAGAGCCAGAGCTGATTCCCGTAGGAAACCCAAGTAGGTCGGTTGAGCTGTTGTCAGTAGCAGAGCTGGAGAGACCAGTGGTACCCTGGCTAGTTGAGTCAGAGGAGCCCGCAGTGCTATCGGTGGAACTAACAAAGTCGGTGTCGACAGCGGGGGCAGAGGGAGCGGCTGTGCCAGCGGTCGACAAGTCGGCTGTTGTGGGCTGGGAAGGTGAAACGTAAACGGTGCTCGCAATCACCACCGTCGTGACCCGAGACGTGTCTGACTCGGATTCGGACTGCGGTTCGCTCGAGGTGAGGAAGCGCGAAGAAGTCGACTTGACAAAGGGGATGTCCGACAAGCTTTCGCTCTGGTCGTTGCTGGTCGTCTCCCTCTTGGTCGTCTGCGATAAGGCGTCGGACGACGTATCGATGGTGGAAATAGGGGCATCGTTGGATGTTATCGTGGCGTTGGCATACTGGCGTTTGACATGTTTAGGGAAGTAGTACTTGGGCTTGGTGGGCCCCACATGCTCGCCGGCCACATACGAGGCCGCTAATAGGGCGGCTGCAACAACGGATACTGTCCGCATCGTTCTTGTCCTAGTCGATGTTGATCATGCACTGCCCTGGTGATGCTGAGGTGATGTTGGTATAAGAGAGTGGAAAGCGTCAACTGGCACTCGGGGCGTGTGGTGTGTGAATCTACGCCGAAGGGTCGTCAGCGCCGCAACAGCGACAACAAGGGTCGACAGCAACGGCAAGGAGGGACTCACTTGTCAGGAGATAGTCGTAACGAGTGAACTTGACAAATAAGCCAAATGAGCGTAATCTGAAGACGAAAGCAACAGTCAGTGAATCCATTATCCATAGGTTAGGCCCAAGCGTATTGATGATCCCCGCGATCAGCTGTGGAACGGTGAGTTGTTGGCCTGGTCCAAGGCAAGGGAATCGCAGGAGTGCTGATCGTTACGTCTAGCCCTTCGACATCATTGCCCTCACTCTCCAGCGAGGTCCCCGTCGACGTCCCCGGCCCCGGCCAAGTCCCTATGTCCAAGTCGCTTTCTTTTCATCCTGCCTCTCGCACCGGCTCCAATACGCTCCACAAAGCCGCATTTTTCCCTGCCGAGTATCTTCGCCAAGGGACCAGGCACCAACCAGCCCATCTTCTCCAAACCAAATCCACACTCACATTCAAGGTAAATTAGGGGAAATCTCGATTATCGGTCCCCTGTTGATTTGTTGTTGGTTTTCAAAATGAGTGGCTCGACGAGGAAACTCGTCTATGGGTTGCAGGTACAAGGAGTCCGTCAGAGGCGGCGTCGAGGTCGGAGTCGGATTCGTGTGCACGAGTTCATGACAAGACGGGCATCGGAAAACGGAAGAAAAGGAGGGACCAAGGCAAGGCGCGTCAACCTATCGGGTGTCTTGTTGGTCCGAGTTGCTGGTCGCTGGTCGCGGGAGCACAAATCAACTGGCGGCGGCGGCGAGGTTGAACGGCAGACGAGTCGTGGGGAGGATTTGCAAAGGACGACGTCGCCGAAGGGGAGTGCCGGAAAACCGAGTTGCGAATTGGGTCGACGGAGCAGAAGAAAAGGATGAAAGGAGTGGAGGAAGAGAAAGGGTAAGTAGGTGTGAGAGTGAGAGAAAGAGTGAGTAAGGCGGACAAGGTTGAGCGCGAGGGTGAGGGGAGAAGTGAACGAATGTGTGAAAGGCGCCCAAAGAGGGTCAAAGGGTTCGTCTCAACACCATACAACTGAATGGAACTAGGGAGTGGACGGAAAAAGAGAAGGGAACGGGGAGATTGGAAGAATGAAACGAGTGGCAGGACAGCAGCAGCAGCAGCAGGACCTGAGGTGACGGACTGCCAGACTGTTGGTGTGTGTATGTGTGTGTGTGTGTGTGTGTGTGTGCTCAGCAGACGGACGGTAAAGACGGTGGTCGCTTCTGCCAGGGTGACAGTGAAGCCTGAATGGAATTGGGAGGAGAGAGGAGCACTCAAGGACTGGAACCGGCTGAAGAGAGAACGGACTGGACTGGCTGCGTGAGAGAGACGGGAGCGTTGGCCCGCTGGCTGGGGGGGGGGCGAAGCGAAGCGCTGCTGCTGCGTTGCCAAGGGTGCCTAGGTTTCTCTTGGCTGCGTGTGCGATCCCAGGAACGATATTACCTCGAGCCGGGGTGGGAAATGGGGAAGGGGGACAAATGCGACAAAAAGAGGGGACCGTTCAACCACACAAGTCACCCAAGTGAACATCCAAGAGGATCTGGGGTCCGCCAGGTCCGCTAGCCAACCGGGTACCCGCCGGCCCTAGCAGGCGCGGGAGGAGACTTCCCCCCTAACATGAAACGGAGCGCATTGTTGGTCGGCGATGGTTCCTTGATCGCATGCTCCGCTCCGTCGATTCCATGACTACCCTGCCTCTACTGTGAGTGAAACCCTTGCTGACGACTCCCGCGCCGTCCAGCGGCTTCAGACACACCCACCACGAACCAGGTGGGCTTCCAATAATATCCTGGTGGCTTGCGATAGTGCGCGCTATTTCTTCCCGACGAAAAAGCAAAGGCCGTCTAGGCTCTGGGCTCCGAAATGAACAGGTCAAGTAGGTTTGATTTGTGTTTCTCAGTGAGGGCGGAAGAAGAAACGTGAAGGCGTCCGTCTAGATCGGCACTCCGATCTTGATTCTGCATTGACCATGCGCTTTATGCCCGTTCCTCATCGACGCGGCAGTCACGCATGCCAATGTTCTCACCCGAAAAGTGCACAGAAAAGGGGGGAAGCAATTGAACTGAAAGCTCTTCGCGTCCGGGCGGGCGGGCGGGCGGGCGTTCGCGTTGGATGAGGGTAACATCGGGATATGTGATGGACCAAACCCTGGACAGGTTTTGCTCGATCATCTTCCACTTGAACATTCTCCCTCCCGCGCTTCCCCTCTTTCATCTGTGCCCGCCGTGGAGAGATGGAACTGAAGTGGAACGGAAGTGGAAGCAGTGCAGACTGGGGCGGGCCCACGATTCTAGTGTACATATGTATCCTTCCCTTCCTTCCATGCATGCATCGCGCGCAACTGCAAGTTCGCAACTGCACACAAGAACGGGCATGTTAAGTACCAACTCCGTCGGGTTGCTAAGGATGGACGGCTTGGCACTATGGCATGATCATGTTCTCTGTACCACTCACTCGGTCGCACAAGTGGCTTGTTTTGGGTGAGTAGATGCGAAGCTGAGATGTGCACAAATGTATCCGATACTTTCCCTTCGCTGGTTAAAGTTTGCCAAAAGGCGTTCGATGTTGGTGGAGTCTATCGATACTAGCCGGTCTTGTCTGGTTGGCTGCTGCCCAGCGTGTATCAATTGAATTTCGAATTGAATTTGATGCCGCTAGTAGTCGCTGCTGCTCAGTATACACTTATGCTACGGTCCCTTGCCGCTTGGTGGACTGAGTGGATCCAATCCTCGCTGTTCCTGACGAAAGACGGTCGGTGATTGGCTTGTGTAACCCTCTCCCCACCTCTGCAAGGGGAAGCAACAAGGGGAGACATCCTTCTAGGGAAGGCACCGAGCGCGCCGCGCACGCACATTCACTCCTCACCATCACTCGTCCACCATTTCTCTCTCTTGTTTTTCCTTTCCTTGTCCATGTCCAGGCCTCATCATCACTTCCCTCGCCGTCGTCATCTTCCCCATCCCCAAAAACTCCCTTCTCCATCTAGTTCCCCCCTCCCTCCCTCCCTCCGCACCTTTCGTGGTCTCCTCCACGCGTGCTTGCGCCATTCCGGCCTTCTGGGACTGGCCCTACATACCACCAACGGGACACCACTATCAGGAATCAGTTGAACCGACTGAGCCAACATACACATTCGTTTCGCCATTTCCCAGTACCTCAGCTACCTACCTCTACCTACCTAGAGGCCCCCCTGCCTACAAATGCCAGCCGTGTGCCATGGCGGGTAGGATTGTGGGCTTTTCCGCCAATATGGAGGGTTGGTTATCTTGACATGGCCACCAACACCACGTCAATCTCCATCGCATGGTCAAAGAATTAGCACTGCCTCGTTTCAATGGAACATTGAGCCTACCCTCCGCACATGGTTCAGGAACGACAGAGCCTCAAGCCCTGCAATCCGTGCCTATCAGGAGAATCCATTACCTATCTCCAAGCAGCATGCGGCATGGCGTGCTCACCATACCTCAAACCCGAATATTGACCTCATAATCTTGCCAAAGGAAAGACTGCCAGCGTGAAACGAGACAAAAGACTTCAGCCAAACCACGAGTGTTTCTTCAAGAGACCCAGGATTCCCAAGGGAAACGAAACGGCGGCGCCAAAAACGGTCCCACCCCCCCATATGGCTCTTCCTCGGTTTTTCTATATTCAGCCTACGTTGTACTCTGTGCCTTGTACGCTCAGCCTGCCATTCTCGCGAGAGGACAGGACTCCCCCCCGTCCAAAATGCTCGAGCCTCTCCTACCCTCGCAGCTTGTCAAAATCTGTCCCTTGTTCTTCATGCGACCGCGACTAGCGGGAAACCACGAGCAAAAGCTGTTGCTGATCTTCAACTGTTCTGGCCGCGTTTGACACACCATGATACCCCTTCTCCCCTTTTGGCGATAACATCGGAGCAGTTTGCTGTCCAAGAATTACTATCTCGTATCCTTCGCCATTTTTCTTTTCTGTTGCATGTTGCAGCGAGCACGATGTTATGTGCCGTTTGCCCCCTGGATCGCCAAAGATTCGTCCGTATTCACACGGATTAATTATACTATTTGGCAACGTGCAACCTGCTCCCATGATATAGGCAAAATATGGCCTAAGAACCATCTTGCTCGATCAGCCGCATATGGTCGTGGTCCGGCGAATGTGTGGGAGCGCTGTCGCGCCACCCCTTGGGTTGTTTCCGCGATTTTTCGTGCTTCATCACCGATTTTTGTGCCGCCTTGTTTGCAAAAGAGAAGACACGCTCAACGAGTCTAACAAGGCTCTTCTCCAGTTATCGTTACCTCGTCCCAACAATCCCCCCGCTCGAGATACTTACACCATTTAGAGTTGGTAGGATCATCATCCCGGAGTGCTGCCATACTCAGCATTTCAAGCATTAGCCACGAGGTAGTTAGTGAGAACGCCGGAGGCTTCTGCGTTCATGTGTATGGGTCACCCATCCAGGCTCACCGGCGAGTGTCTCTGCTCCTACAGCTACTTACCGATTACCTATAAGAACGGGCCATCTGTTGGTTCTCCTTGCCAGTTGCAGGAAAACGACACGTGATGCGCAGCCAAGAGTTGTACTGTGGCCAATGTAACTTCATTATGATATAGTTTATATCTTCAACTGGCCATACCCGGAAATCAAGGTGTTTCGGGAATTCGGGATGATTCCCACGCGAAGAATAGCCCCCAAGTGTCGAATCACCAACGGCAAACCCATGTTGGGATGATTGATTCACCCGTACACTTTCAAGTTCCCGCACGGCCAGTGATGCAGAGCAGTCACATCTTTATCGTTTTGTTCTGTTTGTCAGCCATGGGTGTTGAGCAAGCAAGACACAGAAAAGATTCATTGCAGCAGACGTTGAGGTCTGGACGGTGCAAATCCAGAGAAAAGCCATCACAGGCCGAAAGGGAGATTTGGGCCAGCTGCTATACAGCATCATTTCCACTTCCTTTCTTCCTACTTTGCTCCACATAATCTCTTCTCCTGTTTACTAGGTACGCCGGGCTTGTTTCGGGGGCACATGACGATTGGGCTATCTTTACGAGCACGTTTGGATACAATAGATATCGTGCAGTCAGCCCCTATCCCGATTTACGAGTGTGACGATCTACACAAAAACCACAACAACGCCTCATCGCCTGGCTGTATCAGTCCCTACTTTCGAGGTCCGAGAAGGTGTGAGACGAGGGAAACTATCATAAACAGATTCATCCGGCATCGTCTATGGATGCTACAGTTGAGGCGAGGATGTCATCCGTTTCGAAAATACAAGAAAAAGAAGAAAAAAGTACCCATAACCAGCCTTGCGGTGCTTTCGTCAGGAATAATCTGCATCGATCGGAATGGAATCGAAATATTAAAACATCAGAGTATTACCAGGCGGATTTTGCCGTCTGTTTTGGCTGCTCCATCTTACCTGATACTACTCAATGGCCTTGTGCTTATGCCAACAGACGGCTAATCACGTAGATGTTCTCATAATTTACCTTTTCACACTGGAAACCAGGCTGCGTAAACGGCCCACGGACTTTCACTAGTTTCACTTGCACTTGGAAACCTGGGGCTAATTGCAGGTATGATATAATGTGGCCTACCGCATCCCACGTACGAAGCATCCTCATTCCGGTAGCTCTACGGGTGGTAATCCTCAAGTCTTAATTTTCTGCTACTAAAGTCAAAGCTCTCTAGTTCCACCAACAGGACAAGCGGCCAGGCATTGTAATGCAGTCAAGAGCGAAGAGGCAGACCGGAATCGCGTTGTCAGGGTCGCCAAAACCATGTTGCAGATTTCCGGATGGCTGTCTTGTTGATGAGCTCGGTCACAGTTGCCAAGTTCGTCAAATCTTTTCTAGTCGCTGTTCACCACGCCCCCTACCAGACTACCTCCTAATCTGGCCCGGGAACAGCAGCAGTTGCCGCGATTCTCACAAGACATGCAGTTCGTGGTTGCGCAGATCGAGACACGGTGCCTGCCATCGCCCGAACTGC
The DNA here is from genome assembly GCF_000182925.2 of Neurospora crassa OR74A. NCBI lineage: Eukaryota > Fungi > Ascomycota > Sordariomycetes > Sordariales > Sordariaceae > Neurospora > Neurospora crassa. The sequence continues at coordinate 3,600,272 of NC_026504.1, forward strand.
AACACCGACAACACATACTGAGTTCAGTTGCCCTGTACCGACGATTGATGAGTAGTGGCGGTATCTGAAATCAGGTTTTGTAAGGCGGCAGATCCTCACTCTGTTGCGCAACCCCAGGTTTTCGCGGCCAACAAATACTGGGGTGAAGTCACTACCCGATGTATAAATCACGGCAGCCAGCCAGTCTAGGTTCCGAACTGATCGTCGACTCGTGGCAGCGTCTTGGTACAAACTAGACGCTGCTGGACGGAAGGCTGCCGTACCAGGGCGGGTTTGGTGTTATTCCTGATAACTGATCGTGTATTCGAATCTCAACAAAGAATGCTCAGATCTAAAATGGTAGGCAAGGCAGCCGCCGACACACTGCAAAGCTCATAGTTGCCGGTTCGAGTGGCACAAGAGGATAGAAGTGAAGCGAACCATGAGATTACAATATGGTCCGTTTGTCACATCGGAACCTCAACTGTTATCAAGCTACAAGTTCTTTATCCACCCTATTCAGTTCAGCATGCCAGTTGCCGGGACTTTATTATATTTGCCATTGCACACTACAATTAAACGCCAGCCTCCATATAAGATTGCGGTGGTAGCGATGGAGGAGATGGAGGTTCCAGCAAATGAACTCCCAGAGCCTGTGCGTACTGAACGTATGCCGGGTCGATCTGAAGCAATTTCACAGCAGCAAAGATTGGCGTGGTGTTGCCCCACGGCGCGATTCAGTCTATAAATTTATTGCACAACGTCCATCTGATTATCGGCTACCACTGCCCTCTTGCTCGGCTCACATCTTACAAGGTACCGTGCATCTCGGCCGTCTTCACACCACATTGAGTTTGGCGCTGTGTGGCAAAAAGAAAGCATCACCAGCAACTGGGCGAATGAATGCCTGATTACTCGCCCCTTACCAAATTTCCATCCACGATATGAGTGACCCCATGCCTCCAATTTCAGATCGGCTGCTCTTCTCAAATTGACAATGTGATTGATCATCTACCATGTGCTTGGGCCACACACCTGGGGACCATAACGTGGCACAGGGTTGCTGCTATGTCTCAAGCAGAGCAAATCTGGGAGCACCTTGCTTATACCGTCCAAAGCATCAACCGCCCTGTGACGGATTAAGCCGGTATGGGATATGGTCTTGAGACCATTCTTCTGCACGTTCCTCATTTTAGACAGCTGCAATCCGTTGTGGATCAGCGGTCCTGCAGCCACAAACACGGACAACGGCTTGCAAAGGACAATTCCGCTGTTGGCCTGTGTCGGAGCGTAAAGTTGAGTACTAAACTCAGTCCAACAAGGATTGATTTGTCAAAGGAACAGCCCTAAAGAATGGAGAAACAGGCAGCAGAAAGGTTCGCGAATTAAACCACCATAATGAGCGTCATTATGGAAGTGAGCCTCAAACCCCTCACGAGAGAAACAACCAACGGATGATGTCCTGTCGCATTCCGTCCTAGATCTGACTTGCTTGCCTTGCATCAAGATGCGGGAAAGCATAAAGACAGGGGGGTTGAGGTAGTTATCCGAGATCGGGGCATCCAGTTCAGTCATCAATCAGCTGGAGGACTTGTGATGAGATATCCTATGTGATATTGGGGTCTTGTAAGTGACCAGATCAACGGAATCTGGTTTCAGCAGGGCCACAGTCTTATGCTAGCGAAGCCAGCTTCCCAGCGGAAGTTGCCACAAGAAATCCGCTTATAGCTTGGTCAGGCAGTTTCACTAACTCATTCATGGCAGACGTGCTGATTGCCCTACCTCCAAAATTCTGGGGTTTAGCGGCAGAGAAAAGATCTGTTGGTATTCCTTCCCCCCCTTTTTTGGTCACAACCAGCCGTCCTCATTTCCAGTAAACTAGTTCAGATCACATCACACACGGGTACTCATCTACTAGATCAATATTTGTCTAGGTGGTGTGTTAAGGTAACAGCCCGGGGGTCGTTGGCCGTCTACTGTACCCTCCCAGGGCTCAATGGTACAAGTCAAAGACTGTATTACGCGACATGCGAGGCTCTAAGTCAAGAGTCAGGGCTACATCTACCTTACCGCCCACGCGGCAAGATACACACCATCCGGGTCCGAATCTGGATTGACGCAGAGATGGAATCGTAGACCACATATGCCAGTTACCGACTTGTATGCAGATGAGATCTTCGAGTCATAACAAATTTCGCGGCAAGGTATTTGGCTCCCAATGAGCACTCCCTACCCGATCATCCAAGTGGAAGGCAAGGTAGCTCCTCCCCGATGCGCACTTCCACGACCAATCTCACTTGGAAATCACACTCCAGGCCGGGTCCCAAAGATACAAACAAGACTGGGCAAGTGCCACGAGCCTGAGGTTTTCAACTGCATCATCCATGTTGGTTTCTTCCACATTTCCTTCAAATATGGGTGGATCGTCATCTCTGTTTTGGGCACTTTCACCGGCCTTTTCTCCTTCCATTCTCATTCGTTCACGCGCCACAAACGGCAAGCCAGCACCAAGTCATCCCCAGACACCGTCCTGGACGCCATTCTTTCCCTGGAATATATTCGTCAGCTTCTGCTCGGTTGTTTTCTTCATTCTCTCTAATTGGGGGTCATTCTCTTGAAATTAGACTCCTTCCGGCCTAGCGAGAGGAAGAAGAAAAGAAAAAAACGTGACGTCGTCCTGGCTCATCTCCACCACTCCTTAGACTCGGTGCTGCTTGCCATCACAGTCGATATCACAAGCTTCCAGGCATTGCTACCGTTGTGCTGGGTCCTTGCCTTACCTCACTAGGTGCCGGATCTGCCTCGCAGGGTTACTAAGTCACGCCGTTGGATTTGTCACCTGAGGTCCCCGGTCCCAATAGTTTGTCGACTTGGAAGGTTACCCTTGACTCGGCTACTTTAGGGAACGCTGCTTAGGCTCCAGAAGAGAACGGATCCGCCCTTGGAAGACCCCACGCGATCGAGATCTGGTTCAGATGCCCAAGTCACGTCACATTAAGGAAGTCTCTCACGGTTCGGTTGGAAAAACATCAGGAAGTTCCGCGTGGTGTTTGGTTAACGGCCAAGCCCCCGATTTACCTCAGCGCTGACAAACCTTTTTCACATCTGCTCATCGATCCCTCTCGTCTCGGAGACTCATCACACCACGCTAGCTTTCTTATTCGCACCCCTTTTCCAGCACACGAAGCATCCCTTGTCCACGCTTGGCTAGGAAAATTGATGTCAGTCACCCGGTCGTTCTTCAGCAGTGTGGACCAAACTAGGGTCAAGGTCGGCCGAGAAGTCGATCATTCACTAGTAGTGAGCTAGTGAAAATTGGGGAAGACGATCGGAGATCGACAATATATATCGAACAGTAATACCGATATCTGGAGAAAGGTTAGGTTGTGATCGGATATCGGAGACTTGTGATTAGGTTCGAGTAAGGTAAGTGGACGAGTTGGAAAGAAATAAACGCCAAAAGTCGGAGATCGGAGAAAGGGGATATCGGTCGAAGAGCTGGGTATATAAACTAAGGACCAGAACGGACGACATACGTCAAGAGATATCTCCTGTTCGGCCATTCACTTGTTTTCGGGACACAGACAACAAGCAAGCAAGCAAGCAAGCAAGGAAACAAACAAACAAACAAACAAACAAACTGCCAGCAAGAACAACACAATGGGTGTCAACAAAATCACTCACGTTGCGGGTACCGGGCCACAACCAGAAGCTGGCCAGACCGTGGTTATCGAGTATACTGGTTGGCTGAAGGACTCGAGCCAGGCCGATGGAAAGGGAGCCGAGTATGTTCTTTTCCCCATTGAAAAATCTTGCCTTACCACACACGTCTCCGGTTGTTGGTCAGTTTTGATAACACTATATCCAGATTCGACAGCTCGATCGGTCGTGGGGATTTTGTCACGCAAATCGGGGTTGGGAGACTCATCAGAGGTATATGCCCACCATCGGTCCACTTTTTTCATATATCGGAGACTTTATGCTGACGTGCTGCTTTTGTGACGGGCATAGGATGGGATGAGGCTGTATTGAAAATGAAGGTTGGCGAGAAAGCCACTTTGGATATTTCTAGGTGAGTTATTCGTGAGTGAACGATGTGTCAGGGGAAGAAATTGATACTGACGAGACAATATGTTTTAGTGATTACGGATACGGAGAGCGGTGAGTAACCTGCAGGCCTTTTTTTTTTCTTTCTTCTGAAAATCCAAAAAAATCAGTCTATATGGTGTAACACCACCCGCAGACACGATACTTCTGGCCGTGCTGATTTGGAGTTAATGCCCATGTGCTGACCCGACTTATTGCACACCAGGGGTTTTCACGGCCACATTCCTCCGAACGCAGATTTGATCTTGTGAGTTGTCTCCTGTATGCCACATATCTTGCTCCAGCTTGTCTCTACAGTCAAGGTAGCGGCGGGCAAGATAGCGTCAGCAAGGATACGAGCTAATATGTGATAGTGACGTATATCTCAAGGGTCTCCAGTAGCTGGGCGGTTCACTGATCTCGGGAAAAGGAGACGAGGTCCTTAGTTCAACGCCTCCAACGAGCCAAAGTAGGGACCGCTGGGCAAGAAACCACTGGAACTTGAAGTTCTTTTGGGAAGATAGATTTTATGTCGGTGATGGCGATGACGAAAACACAGATGGTTGGTGTTTACGTTGCGAGGAACCTTGATGGGTAAAGACGAGGAATTAATTGAATGACGGGAGGTTGAAGCGATACAGGGAAGGTTGAAGTACCCGCGCAGCTATGTTAATATGGAGAAGTACCTACAAGCGCCTCATTGAATGTGATTGGCTCACTACGATAAGAGAGCACAAGTTGCCTGCCGGATGGGCTGAGTGGCTGGTCCTTGCTTACTGTACCAAGTACGTTTTACCGCCATCGGTACATCGGGCAAGTACCTCTAGTGCATGACCGCCTCGTACCGTCTACTGCCAGGGGTGTTAGTAATGATTCGATCCTTCTATTGCTGTCCTCACGGTTCCTTCCAGGTTCATGCGCGCGTGAACCACAATACATATTGGCTTCCCTTCAGCATCAATGAGACTCTGAGTCAAGGTTTATCCGATCAGATAGGAGACAGGGCACAGCCAGTGTGAAACGAGGTTGGGTCGAGGTAGAGGTACCTAGAGGTACATAGCTAGCATAGCCACTTCCAGACGTACAACCTAGTAATAGGTGCGAGGCCGCATACGGTGAAGGCTACAGCACACTGCACTAACAGCAGTACAGCGACCTGCACGCTGCAGCGGTAGGTGCTTGGCCAACGACGGACAGTGCATCACATCACCATTCCCCGCAGTTCTCCTTGATGCTTGACAGCTGGTGGCGGGGCTGACCGAACCTCCCTCGACATCCCCGCCGCCCGACCTTCCAGATTACAGACAGCTTCCACTTCCACTTGCACTTGCACTTGCACTTGCACCTTGACATAGTACGACATAGTAGCACTTGCGCTTGATCCGTCGTCTGTTTTCCCGAGTCATTCAACTACAACATCGGCGTTTTCTTTGGACCAACATCGCCAACTTGAAGTATCACAATACCCGACCACTGCGAATCAACAACTTTAGGTTCAGTTCTCGTTCTTGTTTTTGCTCTGTTTGCGTCACGAACTTTCCACCATCTATAATCTACCGGCCCGCCCGTAATCAACAGTCGCCAAGCTGGGGAAGCGCAAAGTATCCGAAGGGGACCTACCCATCTCTCTAAAGAGAACCATGACAGTGAGTTGAAACCCCGTTTGTCTACATGAATCCTACTTGGGATGGCAGATGCTTGTTCCTGGTAGCTAGCGCCAGTCAGTCTGACACTTTCGTGATGCCCATCTCCCAGGACACTCAGAAAAACGAGGTCGACCTTGTCACCAGGATGCAAGTCGACGAATCAGTAGCCGGCACCACGGCCGAGATTGATGAGTCCCTCTACAGTCGCCAGCTCTATGTCTTGGGCCACGAGGCCATGAAGCGCATGAGCGCTTCCAACGTCCTCATCGTCGGCCTCAAGGGCCTCGGCGTCGAGATCGCCAAGAACGTGGCCCTTGCTGGCGTCAAGAGCCTCACCCTCCACGACCCCGAGCCCGCCGCCTGGGCCGACCTCTCCGCCCAGTTCTTCCTCCGCCCTGAGGATGTCGGCAAGCCTCGCGACCAGGTCACCGCTCCCCGCGTTGCTGAGCTCAATGCTTATACCCCCGTTCACATCCACCAGTCGCCAAGGTAGGTTATGAACCGGACGGGAGTGAGCTTGACAGGTTCGGTAGCTAACCGTGGCCTCTGTACAGTCTCGCCGATAACCTGTCGCAGTTTGACAAGTACCAAGTCGTCGTCCTTACGAACCAGCACACCGATCTCCAGACTATTGTCGGCGAATACTGCCACTCCAAGGGCATCTACTTTATTGCTGTCAACACACACGGTCTCTTTGGCGGCATCTTCTGTGATTTCGGCGATAACTTTACTGTCATGGACACGAACGGCGAAAACCCCGTTAACGGTATCGTGGCTGGCATCGACGAGGAGGGTCTCGTTTCTGCGCTTGACGAGACCAGGCATGGACTTGAGGATGGCGACTATGTGACCTTCTCGGAGGTTGAGGGTATGGAGGGACTCAACGGCTGCGAGCCCCGCAAGGTCACCGTCAAGGGCCCCTACACCTTCTCTATCGGCGACGTGTCGGGGCTTGGCCAGTACAAGAAGGGCGGTCTCTACCAGCAGGTCAAAATGCCCAAGACCATCGAGTTCAAGAGCATTACCAACGCGCTCAAGGATCCCGAGTTTGTCATCTCCGACTTCGCCAAGTTCGATCGCCCTCAGCAGCTTCATATTGGATTCCAGGCTCTCCACGCTTTCGCCAAGTCTCAGGGACGTCTACCAAGGCCGATGAACGACGAGGATGCGCTTGTGGTTATCGCCTCGGCTAAGGAGTTTGCCAAGCAGCAGGGTGTTGACGTCGAGTTCGACGACAAGCTTCTCAAGGAGCTCAGCTACCAGGCTACTGGTGACCTTAACCCCATGGCCGCTTTCTTCGGTGGCCTTACTGCCCAGGAAGTCCTCAAGGCTGTTTCGGGCAAGTTCCACCCCATTAAGCAGTTCATGTACTTCGATGCGCTCGAGGCTCTTCCCACCAACTCCAAGCGCACCGAGGAACTCTGTGCGCCCACTGGTAGCAGGTATGACGGCCAGATTGCGGTCTTTGGTAAGGAGTTTCAGGAGAAGATCTCGAACGTCAAGCAGTTCCTTGTTGGCGCTGGCGCCATTGGCTGTGAGATGCTCAAGAACTGGGCCATGATTGGTCTCGGAACAGGCCCTGAGGGTAAGATTACCGTTACCGATATGGACTCGATCGAGAAGTCCAACTTGAACAGACAGTTCTTGTTCCGTCCCAAGGACGTTGGTCAGATGAAGAGTGACTGCGCGGCCAAGGCCGCGCAAGCTATGAACCCTGACCTCGAAGGCCACATTGTTTCTCTCAAGGATCGCGTTAGTCCCGAGACCGAGGAGATCTTCAATGAGGAGTTCTGGCAGGGTTTGGATGGCGTCACTAACGCGCTGGACAACGTTGAGGCGAGAACGTATGTCGACAGACGGTGCGTTTTCTTCCACAAGCCTCTCCTTGAGAGTGGTACCCTCGGCACCAAGGGCAACACGCAAGTGGTGCTTCCTAGGCTCACTGAGTCCTACTCTTCCTCCCAGGATCCTCCTGAGCAGTCGTTCCCCATGTGCACTCTCAGGAGTTTCCCCAACAAGATCGAGCACACCATTGCTTGGGCTCGTGAGCTGTTCGAGAGCTCATTTGTCAAGCCTGCGGAGACCGTCAACCTCTACTTGACCCAGCCAAACTATCTCGACACTACCCTGAAGCAGAGTGGCAACGAGAAGGCGACGCTGGAGATGTTGGCGGACTTCCTAAAGCACGAGCGCCCGCTCACCTTTGAGGATTGTGTCCAATGGGCTCGCATGCTCTTCGAGAAGCAGTACAACAACGCTATTCAGCAGCTCCTTTACAACTTCCCCAAGGATTCCGTGTCCTCGACCGGTACCCCCTTCTGGTCCGGACCCAAGCGCGCCCCTGACCCGCTCAAGTTCGACCCTGAAAACCCCACCCACTTTAGCTTCCTCGAGGCTGCTACCAACCTCCATGCCTTCAACTATAGTATCAATGCCAAGGGCAAGAGCAAGGCTGATTACCTCCGGGCTTTGGAGGGTATGATCGTGCCTGACTTCTCCCCTGACTCGAATGTCAAGATTCAGGCTGATGAGAAGGAACCTGTGAGTATTTGCCACAACGAGTTGTGTGTTGGGGATGATGCTAACTGAAAGTAGGACCCGAACGCAGATAACACTGCCTTCGATGACGAATCGGAGCTCGGCAACCTCAAGTCCCAGCTCCCCGAGCCCAAGTCCCTTGCTGGCTTCAAGCTCAATGTTGTGGAGTTTGAGAAGGACGATGACACCAACTATCACATCGACTTCATCACGGCCGCCAGCAACCTGCGCGCCGAGAACTACAAGATTGAGCCTGCCGACCGTCACAAGACCAAGTTCATCGCCGGCAAGATCATTCCCGCCATCGCCACCACCACGGCCCTGGTTACCGGCCTCGTCGTCCTCGAGCTGTACAAGATTATCGACGGCAAGACCGACATTGAGCAGTACAAGAACGGCTTCATCAACCTGGCCCTGCCCTTCTTCGGCTTCTCCGAGCCCATCGCCAGCCCCAAGGTCGAGTACAACGGCCCCAATGGCAAGGTCACGCTCGACAAGATCTGGGACCGCTTCGAGGTCGGTGACATTACCCTGCAGGAGCTGATTGACGATTTCGAGAAGCGCGGTCTGTCCATCTCCATGTTGAGTTCCGGGGTCAGCTTGCTGTATGCCTCGTTCTTCCCGCCTGCCAAGCTCAAGGATCGCTATACTCTCAAGCTCAGCGAGCTGGTGGAGACGATTAGCAAGAAGCCCATTCCGGCGCATCAGAAGGAGTTGATCTTTGAGGTGGTGACCGAGGATGCGGATGGTGAGGATGTGGAGGTTCCTTATATCAAAGCGCGGATCAGGTAGATGATGATTGGCATAAAAGGGTTGGCGTGGAAGACGGTGTAGATATCAGATGAGCTGTTTTTTTGGGTGAATGAATAAATACAGTCAAAGTCAAGTCAATAGAACGTTACTTTTTACTTCTTGGTTTATGATCCTTTTTCATTAGGTGTACATGAATTCGAAGCAGAAGGAGTCTGGCTTAGTGCCGGTGAGGATGAGGTGATGACGATAGAAACGCTGAAGTAAGAGTCCCAGGAAAGTGATTAAATCATGTCTTACAAAAGAGAGGACAGCTACTTGTATCAATATAGTCTTACATTATGTACCACGTGAGAAGTTCTCCAAGGCTCGTTCAGATACTCATAATTGACATATCAACCTCGCTACATGGTTACGTACTACATGACTACGTGACAAAAAGACTCCGTCTCTCTTCTCGTGATATCTGACTGCTGTTCAAGGCAAACACCAAACACACACCCAAAGTAATTAAGACAGGCTTAGGAGACACCATAACAACGTGGACGTACTCGACTAGCAGTTAGGTCGGTAAAGAACCAGCGAATGCCGCCAGATGTTGTTTCTTTCTTTTTCTTTTTTTTTTTTTTTTTTTTTTTTTTTTTGGTATTTCACCCATTGCCTCTCTCTCCCCTTCATTTTGTTCCACATCTTCTTGGCTCTAAGGTTTGACTCTTACGTGTTTATAGGTGTTTGTCTACCACCGTCTTGTGTCAATTTCCTGAACCGGTTGAGTTCTCTAGGATGGTTAAGACATTAATAGTGGTGGGTCACTCGAATACAGTTATTTCCTAGTATTTTTTTTTCTATATTTCTATAAACAAAAAGAATAATCAATTACCTACCATTCATATGCGGGGAAATGGACCCCATTTCATGGTAAGTGATGTGAGGGAGTGAGTAGAGGGAGAAATACATCGACGTGGATAGTCCTGTTTGGTTACTTAATATGGAAAGGTCGTAACAAGACAATGAAATGTCACTTGCCAATGCAAACAGCTGAAAAAGACTCGATTTGGCATGCTTTGAATTGGAAATGTCTTGTGATTTAAGCAAAGTCCACTGGAGACGGCCTGAGATATCAAAGAGTGTACCAAAAGTGTGATGTATTCGACTCGACGCTAAGATCAGCTCGGCTACTCTTATTGCTTCGCTGCCCATCTTTGCACATACAGCCACTTCAGCTCGGTATCGCACCCGTTGTATTTGACTGCTTCAATGAGGTTTTCGCCTAGGAAATCCAACACCCTCATCATTTCTTCCGCAGAGATCTTGGGACTAAACCTCCTCTGGATATCCCTGATGGCGGTCTGGAGGTCTATTGCGCCAGGTAGCGACTGGTTTAACGTTGCAGAGGGGATCGGCTTGGTAGACGTCGCCGTGCTCTGTGTACTTGCTGTACTGTTGGACATCCTCCTCCGTGTTGTGGGTTTCGCATCATCCTTGTGCGCCTGAGCACTCCTCATTACCTTCACTGCCTGTACCATGTCCTTCAACACCTCTCTTTTGACCATCTTCTCCATCTTCACCGTAATATCCTGACGGATATCCTCGACCCACCCGTCTTCGATCTCCTTCCGCAGCTCCTCTTGGGCTAGTTCAACCGTCTCAGCCACCCATTCCTCCGTCTGGCTTAGGAGCGCGCCCTCGAGTTCGCGACGCACATCATACAAATGATCGTCGATTCTTTCGTCGACTTTGGTGTTTATGTGACCGAAAATTTGCTCCACCTCCTCTGTGTCGTATCGGCAAGTGCTTTCAACATTGAGACACTCGGTTATCAGTTTCTCAACCTGTTTGACCCGAACATCGAGGCTGGCGGTGCGGCTGAGCACTCGGCGTATTGCGAGGAGAATGTGCTTGTCAGTTGGAGATTGAGATAAGAGCTCGCTTGTGCGTCGACGCTTTCGGTCTGGAACGGTAACGGCATTAGCTTGGAGCAGGTGATTGCTGATGATACTAGAGAGGACGTACTAGTCGGGGTTGAGAACTGATTCGGGCTTTGAAGAAGTGAGCCCGAGGTGGAAGGCGGCTGCACATGTTCATCTGTCGTCACAGGAGACAAGGATTCACTTATACGTCGCTTTCGATCTGAAAGTGCAGTGTTAGTTGCTGCTTGGGAGATAGAGTGACGATGATGGAAAACAGAATGACCGTACCAATAGGGGCCAAGTACCCCGGCGCATTCCGAGACGAGCTATCGTTGGTATATGGGGGAGGGATGACGTCTGTCGGTTTTGCTGCTGTTTCCTTTACAATTTCTTCCAAAGTCTGGTTGTGATTGGTGCCAGAAGGAGGATCAGTCTTGCCCAAGTCGATAACCTGACCGGGCCCGCCATGGAACAAAACGTCGAACGATGCCAATATCTCGTCCGTCCGCATTAGGCCAAATGGATGAGAGGACGAGAAGACCGATGGGAGCAAAGCTAGCTGCTCTCGATACTCCGGTGTAAGGTTGAGGCGATTCAGGTAAACAGTGAACTGGCACAATGTAGCCAGAGACTTCATGTTGTCAAAAAGAGTTTGATACCGAGGCCTCGGCTCGTAAGACCCTTTGTTTGCCGTTGGCGCCACGAGACTAGGTGGTTGTGTCATCGTAAACTCTAGGGAAATGAAGTTGTCGCCGTCAGGTCCCTGCATGGCGGGCGGACGATGACTGCGAGCGAACTCGATCGACTGGATCGACTCTGGATGAACAAGCAAGTAAAGCTTTTTCTTGGTGTTGCCATCTTTGAGTAGGATAAAGCCATGCAGTTTGAACATGGCTAGCAGCTTTGTGGTATCTACGTATAGATCGATACGCAAATCCAATGTGTGTTGTTTCTCCAGGTCGATGCCGTTCTTCCAGGCAACAACTCCATTAAGTTCAGAGAGGTTGATTTTGCAACGTTTCTCGTCATCGTCGCTTGCGAAGGATGTAGTCGCTACGTAACTTTCGTTGTGTTTGCCGCCGGGCATGTCTCCATCGATGCCACCAATCTCCCTGTAACCATATTCGTAAGCGTAATCTGAGAAGGGGAAGATCCGCCGATCTCGCGTGACGATGCGACTACTAGCAACGGTCCCAAACGAATCAAGAGCCCCAGTCCTTCCAACAGGCGTACCTGCCGGGTAGGAGTTGGCTATTTATAAAGACCCCTGACAGCTTGGGACGCATACTTGCAGACGCAGCATCAGCCATATAGCTCTTAGCAGCGTCCTAGGCGAACCAGAAGCCCCAGTCCTTCTAACAGGCGTACCTGTTGGGTGGGAGTTGGCTATTTATCAAGACCCCTGACAGCCTGGGACGGTATGCTTTGAGCGTATGGCCTGCGAGAGACGGAGCGAGCATGTGTTGTGATGGGCATTCAGCGCTAGCCGAGAGGAAGAAGGGAGGAAGGGGAGTGAGGATTTGAATCAGTGAGCATGATACCGCAGCTCTTGCAGACAATGTATCCATCAGTAACGGTCTCAAGCGAGTCAAGGACCTTAGTCCTCCCAGCATCGTGCACACATGCTGGGTAGGGGTTGACTATCTATAAAGGTCCTTGATAGCTTGAAACGCGTACTTCCAGACGCATCAGCCACATAGCTCTCAGCAGCGTCCAGGGCGAATAAAGAGACCCAGTCCTTCCAGCAGGCGTACCTACTGGGTAGGAGTTGGCTATTTATAAAGACCCTTCACAGCCTTGGGCGGTGTGCTGTGAGCATATGGCCTGCGAGAAACTGAACGACAGTCCACGGTGTTCAATGGGGAGGGGAGAAGAGGAGAGGAAAGATATTGAACGAAACCTGGTGCCAGTGACAATCGACCGGCTGCTCCTGCGTGACAATGCGAACATCGGGCAGACAAAGGGCGTATGGCTGGATTCGCATCGTCCGGGAGAAACCGAGCAATCATCGCACCGGTAGCATGATCATCACTGACCCTGGAGAGGATATTGAAAATGGCTGGGTTGACTCGCATCCGTCGTCGTGGTTATCGGGTTCACGGTGATCGGGGAATGGAGGAGGTGGTGTAGAGGGCAGAGAGTCTGCCATGGCGACGGCCTAACGGGTTAAATGGGGGGGGGGTGAAAAGATAGGTCAATCAATCGCGTTTATTGGAATCCCATTGACGACGAGGCGGCGGTCGATAGAGAGGTGGCGGGCCCGACTCGTTTGTTGACTTGGTGGAGCGTTGTTCACGCAAACGTGAACGACGTTGCGGCCTCTATCCCTGGCTACCTACGCAAAGTCACATGACCGTGACGAGTGTCTTGACCCATGGCCTGCACCGACCGCCATGCATTGTCACCAGCCACATCAGATCGAAATGAAGACACCAGCCACGATTGGCCCAAAAAGCCAAGACCAGCCAATGGGGTGCAGTGAGGTCATCGACGACTCCAGTCGTATCGGACTCCGGTCTGCTCAGTAATCTGCGACTAACATGATGCGTCTTGTTTGTCAGCGTCATGGTGGATGTTTCGCGAATAACGTTTTGGGCCTGTAAATGCAGTTCGGCATAAATACCGGAAACAACCTTTTGTACATGATCGCGCAGTTAGCATCAACACAATCGTCACACCTGTGAATCCCTCATGAGCCTTCGCTTTCGTCTCAACCTCGCTGCAGTGAGATCTCCAACTTTGCTTCTACCCCGCAGCATTAAGAGTTCATCTCTTGTCTCAACCGTCGTCGTCCGAACGTCAACCCGGAACATCTCAACTCTATTGCAACCGTTCCCGTTGCCCCACGCAACTACACCAAACAACTTACCAACCATCACCAAAAGAGCCCTTAACACCACTACACCCACAATGGCCTCCTCCGACACAATCACCAACTGGGTAGACCCCAACGACAAGACCGGCGAATTCAAGCGCCAAGTCTCCTCCTTCCGCTCCTTCATCTCGCGCTCTGACCCTTCTTCCCCCTTCCCCCCCGAAAAGGGCCGCTACCACCTCTACGTCAGCTACGCCTGTCCGTGGGCCACGCGCGCCCTGATCGTGCGCAAACTCAAGGGGCTAGAGGACATCATTTCCTTTAGTTCTGTGCACTGGCACATGGGCCCATTGGGGTGGCGGTTCCCCCTCGCTGAAGAAGGCAAGGAGGGCGGGGATGCGGCTGGGGACCAAGTGGTGCCTGACCCGGTCGGTGGGAAGCAGTACATGCGGGAGGTGTATTTCGGGGTGGAACCAGAATACAACGCGCGGTTCACGGTGCCGGTGCTGTTCGACAAGAAGGAGGGGCGCATCGTGAATAATGAGAGCAGTGAGATTGTGAGGATGTTGGGGAGCGAGTTCAATGAGATCGTGGAGGATGCCAAGGCCCGAGAGTTGGATCTGTATCCCGAGGATTTGAGGGCCGAGATTGATGAGGTGAATGAGTGGGTTTACCATGATATCAACAACGGGGTGTACAAGAGCGGGTTCGCGACGACGCAGGAGGCGTATGAGCGGAATGTCATCAAGTTGTTTGAGGGGTTGGATAAGGTCGAGAAGCATCTGAAGGAGGTGCAGAAGAAGGGCAAGGGGGAGTTTTGGTTTGGGGATAGATTGACCGAGGTGGATGTGAGATTGTGAGTTGTTCTACCTGCCTGCCTCCTGGGAGCTGAGTGGGAAGACAGTGATGCTGACCATGAGAACAGGTTCCCGACGATTATCCGCTTCGACCCCGTCTACGTTCAGCATTTCAAGTGCAACTTGCGTGACATCCGGTCTGGATATCCAGCCATCCACAGGTGGATGCGCCATCTCTACTGGAATGTCCCTGCCTTCCGCGAGACGACCAACTTCTTGCACATCAAAAAGCACTACACTTGCTCGCACCCTCAGATCAATCCCAAGGGCATCACGCCGCTGGGCCCGGTGCCGGATATCCTGCCACTCGATGAGGAAGTTGAGGCTGTCAAGGCCGCGAAGAACTGAAGGAGAGAGCAGCTATGGTGTATACCTGCCGGTGGCCATTCAATAGCGGAATAATGCTCAGATTTTCAGTGGCTGCAATGCTCTTTGTCGCCTTGCATGTCCGCCACATGTTTGTTATCTCGGCTTACCAGGTTCTTCCTTTATTCGCTGAACAATGAGCTTTCTTCTTGCACCAAGCGAAGCGGCACCTGTCCTTGTTGTGATATCTGCTTATGCAATCAACATTCCTTCTCCCCGCACATATCATCACGATGTCACCAAAAGCGCAAGGCGTAGCGAGCCATATGATTTGAACGTTCTCTTTGGTTCTGTTGATTGGGTCCTAGCTACATGTATGTGATGAATTTGTTGTTCGACTTCCTTCATCTCATCAAAGTGGACGGTTCCCATTTCAAGCTGACCGTTAAACCTTTCATTGGCTAGGGCGTCGTGTCCAGGTAAAATGTGGTACAAGTACCTTAATAACCTGCTAGCGACTACTCCCTTGGCCGGAAAGTCCAAGTAATAATTGTTGTTAAACTGTTTCGTGCTGGAGATTGAGCATTATAATTAATGCTTTCCCAATGTTAGGCCGAGCGGCAAAGCCTTCCACATCCTCATCGAACTTTTGGAACCATTGAGTGTTTCCAGATATCATCGAGGACGATGACCTCTCTCCCTACCTCTATTGCCTTGGACAGGGCACCTTATTCAGCTAGAGGCCCAAAGGTAGCCACAGAATAAGGGTTTGGTAGGGGATGGGGGATGGAAACGACAGGTAAGTTAGATCCGGTCAGAACGATGCCAACACGGGTTGAGGTGACCGAGGTGCTGTTCGATCTTGTAGAAAGAGCGCTCTTCTGTCTTCTTCTGTTATGAAACCACGATGATGCGTTAGTAATGTCGACAATCTCCCCCAAGAAAGGAAACAACAAAGAACTTACCTCAGACTTGGCACCAATCTTTTGCTTCTTAGGAGCAAGAAGGCACTTCACCGTGTCCCTCTTGAACTTCTGGAACCAATCCGACCTCTCCAGCAGCGCCTCCAAGTCAATCGTGCCCGCAACCCTTGTGCTCTCATTCACAAACGGCTCAACGCTGATCACCACCTTCTCCAGACTTCCCTTCTTCCGCAGCACGTCCAGCCGATTGATGGACCACGAGAAGAAGCGAAAGTACTTGAAGGTCGAATACGGCAGCTTGCCACTAGCAAACCGACCCTTACGCTGGATGAGAATCTTGACATCCTTGGGCCGGACATGGGCGCTCCGCATCGCCACCACGATCTCCAGCGTCTTGACATTCTTGCACTTCTTCAACCAGTCCAGCGCGTCCCGCTGCATGTCGCAGTTCTCGCGATGGTACACAGGACCGAGGTGCCACGCCACGTGCTCCACGTACTCGGTCAGCAGCGGCGACAAGGTCGCGTCCTGCCAGAGCAGACTCATCGTCTCCGTCAGCTTGTCGCTGCCGTGCCAGCTGTCGGAGTAGTTCCAGCGGAACTGGGAGTCATACCGCAGGTACAGCTGCGTGCGGCGGAAGTACTCGGCGTAGGCGACGTTGCGGATGGCCGAAGAAATGGCGCCGAGCTTGAACAGACCGCGGAGCTGGGCGCGCAGGTGGCGGGGGTTGGAGTAGAATTCGAGGCGATGCTGGTAGGAAGCTTGGTCGGAGGGCGAGGTGTCGGGGGTGGCGTGCCAGACGAAGCGGTAGATGATCAGTTTGAGCTCCTCGGGGAGCTTCATGAAGGGGAAGATTCCTTGGGGTTGGAATGGGGGTGAGGGGATTGGGACTGTGGTTGGGGCAGCAGGAACCGGGCCGGAAGCAAGCTGAGCGGCACCCCGAGCCCGAGCGGCAGCAATGGCCATCTGCGTCAGCCGAGCGGTCATAGCCTGGGAATGAGCGGTAGCATTACGCTTCCGCTGAGCGGCCATAAGAGCAGATGGAGTCTGCTGCCGAGCGGTAGCTTGACCTTGAGCTTGAGCAGCAGCCTGGGGCTGAATTTGAGCAAAAGCCTGAGCATCAGCGGCAACAATAGCACTCTGGCCTTGAACAATGGCCTGCTTCCCAGCGGCCATAAGAGGCACTTGTTGAGCATTGGCTGTGGCCGGGTTTCTACCCGTGACGGAGGGGCCTACGACAGGATTAGCCACGACATGGGACTGGTTGGCCGTAGCCTGATTGCCGTTAACAGGGTTGCCGAAGGCCCAGTTGCCCGTGATGGAGTTGCCCGCAACCGGAGTGCCTACGATAGGACTAGCTCCAACCGGATTGCGTACGATCTGGCTGCCTCTAGCTGAGTTGCTTGTGGCCAAGTTGTCTATGACTCAGTGGTTAGTGAAGGGGTTACCTGCGATAGCTTTGCCTGTGGCCGAATTACCTGAGGTCCAGATGACTCTAGCAGAGTTGTTGGTGACTGAGTTGGCAGGAATCCAGTTTCCTGTGGCCGAGGTGCCTATGGCTGGGTCGAGGAGGAATTCGGGAATCAAGTTGCCTATAACCGGGTCGGTGAAGATATCGATGAGAGACTCCCTCTCACCTGTGACCGAGGTGTCTATGGCTGTGTTGAGGCCGTTGCTGGGAATCGGGTTGTCGATAACCGAGTCGTCTAGAATCGAGTTGTAACCGCTCAAGTTGCCAGTGACCCAGTCGTCCCACTTGAAGTGGTCGTCCAGGCCCGGATTGCCGGCGAAGTTCCATCCGCCGTCTCCGTCGCCGTTGCCATAGCCGTAGCCATAGCCGTCGCCATAGCCGCCGCCATAGCCGTTACCTAAGGCTAGACTAGGAAGGGCGTTCCATTCTCCATAATAATCATTGGAGAAAGACATGATTGATTGGAAGATGTCGTATGCAAGGCACTTGGTGCGTCAAGTCCAGAGGTGCAGCCACACGAGTCTTCCAAATGTTGTCTGATGGCCGATGGTAAGTCTTCTTAAAAAGGGAAGAAGATATGGTAGTATAGAATATCAAGTATTTATTTGAAAGCAAAGAGAACATTGGGTGGCAATAAATGGACCAGGATTTGTGTAGCCCGCAGAGCCTCAAAGCAGGTGAAGGGTTCTTAAAAAATTTAACCTGGGAAAAGGCGGACAGTATCTCTCCACAAACTGAAGGCGGGATGTTTGGAAGATTGGGGCTATTAGATAATGAAATGCCCTTCACTCGAGGTTCGTTCGTAGGAGGGGGGGAGGGAGGAGATACAACCACATGCAGGTACTTCTACCCAGTTCACTTCATCAAGTTCATCCAATCTGCTAGAATATTTAGCCACAGAACCACCCCTCCCCCTTTTTGAGCCCCATGTGGCAGCCGGAAGTTGTACAGAGAACATAGGTTTTAGCATATAAAAGCTGGAAAGGAATTACGGCAGGCAAAGCACGTTTGGAAATGGCTACACGATTGAAACTGATTCTTAGGGTGATTTGGGTAAAAGGAACGTTGATTTCTTTTTCGTAGCAACCAAGAATCCGACCACGAATATTTTCCCATAATCAAGAAGAACCAAGTGTCCAACCACCAGCACCAGTAGCGCAGCACAATCATTTAATAACTCCAAGCAGCTTTGGCACAAAAGACAACTGGAATGTTGCTGACAAAGCCATGTGCTACCCCTTGGTGGCGCCGGAAAGCCAAGTCAGGGGGTCGTCCTTTGTTTGTCCCAACCAAGCGCCAACCCAATCAACTCGTCGCTACGAGAACTTGCCTGTAATAAAATAGGAAGAATTACTACCGAGGATCGTGCGATAACATGGAAAGTTGAAAGAGGGCAGGGAATGGATGGAGACTAAGTGAGTGAACATACAATGACTGGCTAATTAGGGAATATCTGCCCTGACACATGAAGAGAATAGCAACAGCAGGGTTGTAGTATCGTCACAATGTTAGGTAAAGATAGATTAGGAAGATGACACTAGGTGTAACATTTTAGGGGACCGAGCTAATCAACTAGTAGTTGAAGGTGAAGTTATATTCGAGTGTCTCCTCTGCTCCCGCTGTTTCGCTCTTCCGTTTCCTGTACTCAACCCCTTGAGTGTCAGTTGCTGCGCTAACACGCGCACACTTGTGTAAGCCATTGATGTACTTTGAACTATAGAGAATGAGCCCGGGTCAACCGAAGAAGGACATTTTTGAACTTGTCACACGAAGGTCTGGAGCATCAACTGAGGCACAGGGAAAGGGGTAAGATGATGGGTGGACTACCTATTTATGGCGAGAATTTCGGGGAGATTTCTATGTTGTCAACGTCGAACCTTACAACTATTTCTGGTACACTTGAATCAGGGATCAAGCAGTTAATGTAATCGATCTTGTGCGTCTTCTGTCCCTCTTCCTCTATAACAGTCGACAGGTTCGAGGTTAACGACCCAACCGAGAAAATTGCGCCGGGCAAGAAAAGGAGAGGACGACGTATCGCAGACGTAAGCCCGAGCTTCTAAGATACAACTTGTATAAAGTCTTGAAAGTCGTCTCAACTAACTATAGGTATCGTCGTGTCTCTGCACTGAGGGCAAGCTTTTGAATCCGTGGGAGAGACAAAATGGCGTCTTGTCGCTGGTGATGACAATAGCAAATTGGCAGCCTCAGATGATTCTAGTGCAATGGATCCCATTCCATGTTTGGTAGGGCTCTAGGGAGAACAGATCTCCAGCGACTGTAGCTGTTCGAGGATCGCAAGCCATTTGATAAACTCGAGCTTGAAGATCGGTTTCTAACGCATCAAAACAAGTTGAAGGTTGTTTCCAAGAAGAACCTACAGCTGGAAGTTTTCAAGCGACGGATCTGGAATATGGTCTCTGGGTCTTGCCCTCTTCAGTGAGGCTCATGCCAAAACTGGATATGGGACTGACTGCGAATGACGATAACACCTAGTAGGTGTCCCTCCAGGATTCCTTGCAGGTGGAAGCCAACGTGTGTAGCGCTTTGAGCTGGTCTTCCAGATCTTTGTGTAGTAGAACCGACTCGCACTCATCAGCCTACCGACGATCAACCCGCCGCCATTGATACGTGTCTGCTTTAAGGTCGACTGTTTAGGGATACTGATGAATCGCGAGCTTAGTCTCCATCGGCAAACGCAGGAAAGGAGATGATGGTTGTGCTAGAATTCCTTTGGTTGCGTTCTTGGCTGAATCCAGAGTTACGCGAGCGTGACTTGATGCGGAGGGGGTTGTTGAGGCCTTCGAGGCCTGTTCAGAGGTAGACATGGTGTCTGGGCCTTGTCGAGATTTTGCCGGTAAGAAAGCGATGCGATCGGAGGTATCGAATGTAGAGAGAGGCGCTGCTCTCTTGAAAGGAACAATACCAACGAAACTGTACTGCCCCGGTCTCGAACGACTTGAGAGGATGGAGGGTAGGTAACTGATGAAGCCGGAAGAAGGACGACGACGGAACATCTACGTAGGCTTGCGTCAGTACTTGATCAGCAGCATTAATGGAAGACGAGAAACAGATGGAAATCTGGGCAAAGCGAAGAGTCACACTCGAAACCGCGAGAGTTCTCGGGAAGGCAAGCCTACACGTCTAGGGCGGTGAGTGCATGGGCGTCACCTGCAAGGCAAGGCACGACCAACAAGGCCTGAAAAAGAGCATTCAGGCTCTGAGAGATATCAGTTGAGGAAGCAAGAAAACAAAGATTGGAAGAAAAACACGCGCAGACTCTGTAGTGTGTATTGTTTAGACTGCCAGTTCTTTGTCTGCGACCGTCTTTCAAGAGCAGTGACTGGCCATCACCGGTGATGCGTGGAAACGCTGTGCGAATTTGGGCACAATGATTAGTTGAATTTGGTGATGATGTCTAGTTCAAATCGGTGGGTGTTGAACGAGAGTTAGACGGAGAGGGATTGCTAGGAATCCGAAAGGCGTCATGACGGAGGTACTAGGGTAATGTCCCGCACTAAACCAGATTCAGTTTGCAGCCACTCCCAAGACACTCCTTCCCTATGATTTTCTCAAGAACCAAATCCTCGCGCACACATCGGCCGCATTTTGAACTTTTGTGGCGCAATCCATTCTCCCAATTTTCGAGACCTTTCCATCGCTGAGTGTGCCGCTTTTTGGAGTGCATTTACCTCACTCCGCACAGGCGCATGCCTCCCATTCCTCCATAACCCCCCCGCAAGAGCTTCCAATACTCAGACATGTGGCCTGGCATAGAAGCACACGTCGGTCTCAGAAATGATCAATCTAGGGTCGATGGATTGTGTAGTAGAGGTAGTATGGCATGACCCAGAGAGATTACCCTTGGTCGAGAACATGCCATAAAATAGGTTAGTGATCCCTAGCAACGTGATGTCCCGTCTAGATCCTGTATGCTAGTGATTCGGCCCACAGGGGATTGAGGCAGCCAAGATGCTGTTCAATGATTTGGTGAGGTGGCTCTGCGTCCTGTTTTGTTGTTGTTGTTGACTTGTTGTTAGCATCGACCATTATTCTGGTGAGAGGTCTTTGTCGCAACCATGCAACGCAGATGAAGTGCGGAGAGAGATGGTTTGCCCTAGAAGAAGAAAAACGTGTTCTTAAAGGTTGAGAGAAAGAGGGACTTTGAACGTACAGGCTTCGCAAGGCCGTCCACCAACGCGCGGAACCAGTCGACACTGTTCCAGAGATTCACGAGCTCTAGCCTGTCGGCCACGAAAGTGACGAAGGGCTTTTCTAAGTTGGCATTGCGTCGAGCCAAACTGACAGCCAGACGGCGCATAGCATTGACAGAGTAATGCGCGCCCTTCCTGTTCTCCAAGTCAGGCCCATTGGGGAGGATAATTTTCAACGTCTTGAGCTGCTTGAGTCCTTCCAACCATCTCAGGGTCGTAAGTCGATGCTCATAATTCTCGGGCCAGTATAGGCTAACATGCTGCAAATGGTACTTAAGCAGAAAGCTACTCTGCATCTTGGCCATGACCTGGACATTGTGCAATGAGTAGCCCTGCATCTGCGTGTTCCAGCGGAAATACGCTTGGGTGCGGTGAAAGAACTCGGAATAGGCTTCAACCCTCATCTGGTGAGACACGGCACCCAATTTTACCACAAAAGAGAGCTGCTTCTTCAAATAAGCAATTCGCAACTGACCGCTCTTCTTGATCCTGTATAGCTCTGGGTCGACGCTCCATGCCATGCGGTAGATGATGAATCTGATCTCGGGCGGAAACCGTAAGAACAGAAGCTTGGATGCGGGTTTGTTACCATCTCCAGCCGCCTTAAGAGAGATCTTCCAGGCCTTGTCAGAAGAAGACATGATACAAGAGAGCTGTCGCAGTGATTTGGGGTGTCAGGGGGCAAGAATCAACTGAATCAGAGCGTCAGTACGTCGGCTTCTTCTTAAATACTGATGAACCCGTACCTCTGGTCAAACCCCACGTCGCTTACACCTTTGGCCTTGGACGCTGATCCGAGGAAATGGAAGAAGAAGAAGCGAAGTCTTTTATGTACACGAAGAGCGAGCTGTAAATCTCATTCACCTGCAGCTTCCATCCACAAATGGTTTTTTTTCACGGATATGGTTCAGGTCCAGGTTCCTTTCAGGTTCATGTTCGTGGTCTTGGCTTGGCTTTGAGACCTTTACAAGGTCGTGGGTACACAGTCCCGTACTTTTCTTATCCATCTAACCTCCTGTTTTTTTTTCTTTTTCTTTTTTTTCTTTTTTCTTTTTTTTTCCCTTTTTGGATTTAAGTTTTGTTCTTCAACTTCTTTTCCTCAGTTCAGGTCAGCCATTAGGGAAGCAACCTATGCAAAAACCATCGAAACAAACATCTTGCGCAGAACATTCAACTTCGCTCAAAGAGATTCCTGATACATCTGAAATACACTTCATCCTAAAAAAGCACTGGAAACAGGGCGCCGAAAAGATGATGCGTGTGCACGTGTAGCAAATATTGGTGATCGGAAGGAGAGGGAGATCCGGAAACTCGGGCCTGACCCAGCTCAAGTACTGGGATGGGCACCAAGGCCTGGTATTCATGGACCTCCACGAACTAGCTGTAGACTGTTGCACAATGTGCTGGAACCTCTGGTTTTCTGTATCATTCCTTTCCCAAATTTCCTTGATCTCAAAACCACCGAACCCTGAATGTCCTTCTGATGCATTAGGTCCCTATGTTGCAGCCATGAACTGGATTTTGTCAAAATCAACGAGCATAGGACATGATGATGGGCGAATCAGAAATTCTAAGAAAGCGACTAGCTCTTGTACAAAAAAAGAGCTTTAGCAGTCCCTTTCAAAACTCCTCCTAAGGATGACGCCCCCTCTTGCCTTCTTTCACCAATCAAGAAAGTGCGTTGCCATCGTGACTTCCAGTTCCAAGTGGAATGTGAACACCCCCAAAGAGCAACACTGCTCGCCCGGACCCCTCAACCTTCCATCCCAACTTTCATCCCACCACCAACACTCCGTCGGTCCCGAGCCGTATGCTCTGATAGGTACCCTTCAGCATAACCAATCATTCTCCTTCCTCTACAGTGTCAGAGGGTAGATATACTACTTCTACCGCGCCAAATTCCATCACCAAGAGGACTGGACAAGCCGGGCCCCTGGGTCGGGTGGTATAGCGGTTACGGATTTGGACCGGATTGGGACCCGTTCCAAAGCTGCTGCTGTAACGCGTTCGACTCACGGGTGAGTCCTCTTATCTTCTCCCACTTTTTTTTCTTTCTTTCCTTTCTTTTTTTCTTCTCTGGAAATCCAATCCTTCCCTTTTGTACAATCAGATCGATGTGACTACCTACCGTATGTACTACGTGTGTGTAGTTCCTTCCTCTTCCACCTCCCAGGAATCCGAGCCACTCATTAACTAGCCCGACACCCGATCCTTTTTTCTGGTATCGACAACCTCCTGAGCAGGTGTAGGTATGCAAATATTTTCCATAGTCAGTCGGCAAGAAGGGTCGGGTCCGGCCTCAATAAAGCTAATACCAGGCTTCCAACATCTCGGCCGCGTCCTCCACCAAGAGTAGAAAGCACCAAGGTGCTGCTCAATGCGCTACGACGGCGGTTCGGGTTTCTAGTGTCAGCTTTTCTGTGTGAATACTAACCGAAGCCAAAAGCTCTAGCGCGCCAGGACGTGACTAGACCCTCAGATATATCAGCAAGAATTTTCCACTTCCTGTTTTCAGCGTTGATTCCGCCGTGTGTTTCCAGTGACGGGATTCTCGGATAATGTTACAGCCCTCCGATCCTCCGAAGTGGAATCACGTATAGCCACGAGTGTCATGGAATAATTTGTAGAAGATCTCACTCCTCCCCGTGCCTGTAGGCGGGATTTGATGGATCGATTTTTTGCATTTCGCGATAGATCTTGTTACCTGATTTTGCTGAAAGGCGTAGCAAGGGAAAAGTCTTGGTGTTTTGGTGGGATGAAGACTTGGCGATGAGTTGTTTTGGAAGATTGTAGTTCGTGGGTATGCATGGAACGATTGAGGTGAGAGAAAAGGAGCGATGATCGCGATATAGGGAGGAAGAACTGAAGGAGGCACAACATTATATAGAATGTATATCGGAAGGAGGATGGGTTTCGCTGGTATATATATCATTCTGTGATCTACCGCGCTTAATTCGCTTTCTTCGTGTCTTATATCCCCCGACCAGAATCTTGTTCAATACCTGTCCCTGAGTCCCAAACATGGGTACCGTACCAGCAAATTCGTTAAAGCAAAGCCCATAATTCCTCGAAGACGCCGCTTGTTTGTAAATGCACCAACAACAGACGTCGGGTTGAACAGATCATCTAATCCTCCTGTCGTGACCTGAAAAAGAAATAATTTCTTGGAAACAACGAGATTCCAAAATTTCGGGTGGGCAACCAAGTTGGCATTAGGCAAAAAGGCTCGTGACCTGGATTGATTTAGAAAAAGTACCCTGAAGCTGTGCGCCAAGGTCTGTTCTAGAACCAGATATCAGCGGCTGTCTAGGAGCGAGCATGAAAAGGGACAATGGACATTTACCTTAGTGATATGACGGATCATACCATGACTAGATTCTGTCGGATCTGTTCCACAACCAACGAGGGTTGAGACACCCCAAGTGTTCCTTGATGGCCTGGCAGGGAGGTTCGGCACCCTCAAGAAGCTGTTAGACTCTGTGGTAATTCGTATATGGCAATAACTGTTCTCTTCGAAAAGTATCAAGGGGGAATGATGAACTGAATCCGTCCGAAAGAAAAAAAAAAGAAGAAAAAGAAAATACATAAAGGAGGGGGGTGGGGGAATTACCTTGGGCAGTGTCACCAGACTCTCAAATTCCTTCATGAACTTTCGAACCAGACAGCGCTCGCTCAATCTGGAGAGTAGATATTCTGGGTTGTCAAAGTGGTAGGGATAGTCTTCAAACTTTATGGTCGCCTTCTCTAGTCCGCGTAAATTTGACAAGCTCAATAGCACCTGCTTCTGTCTGTAGCTGTCGCCGAAGTAATCGCCCCGCACATATCCCCTTGGAATAACGAGTTCAAGCGTTTTGAGCTGCTTAAGACATTGTAGCCAGTATAATGCTTCCATGGGTGAAACATATTCCCCTTTGTGGACTTCTTTATCAGCCCAGTGGAAGCTCACATGTCTCAGGTGAGCCAGGAGTGTGGGAGAGCTTAAGATGAGTTCTTTGTAAGAATGATTATGTCGCGTTTTGGAACCACTACCGTCGTAGTCCCACCGTAGAAAAGCTTGAGCATGGTGGAAATATTCATCAAAGGCTTCGGTCCGCATTTGCTGGCAGATGGCGCCCAACCTCCCAATTGCTGTAAGCTGTTGCTTCAGGTAGGAAGTCGTCAGTTGACGAGTGCCCCTTTTTGTGTGAGGCTTGGGATCAACCTTCCAAGCGTGGCGATAGATCATGAGCCTGACCTCGAGCGGAAGACGGAACAGCAGAGGCTTGGAGGTTTGGGGGGAGGAAGGCATGGTGATGGACATCTGAGAGGTTAACGATCGGCGATTGAACTTTTGGCGATCAACTGCGCCAGATTGTTAGCATATCAGTCAAAATAAAGCTCACTTTCATGTTTGTGTCCATTACCAAGTATCAAGCTTCGCGTAGATCGGCGCCCATGATCTGGACTCTGAATGATGCCGTTGGAAACGAAGATATTGGTGATGATGGTCAGTGGTTCCTGTGTTAGTTGGAGTGGAGAACCTGATGCAGTCGTGAAAATGACAAATCCTGGAGGTTGGAAGATTGGGAAAGAATGGGCCGCAAGAAGGATGTACGAGAAAGAAATATATGCGATATATGAAGGATTGAGATGGAAAGAAGAAGCCTCAAACGCAAACCAAAAGTAACAACTATCAGATGAAGTATCTTGCAGGCTTCAAACACTTAGACACTTTTCCCTTTCCAAGCAGTCATATCCTACTTGATCCCATAAGTCCCAGATAAGTGCCAGTGTTGGGTCCGTAACTGCGGGTATGCGATCTTTCCCCTCGACATTATCATGATCTAGCCAAACACCATCTCATCAGAATTGAACGATTTTTTCAGGACGAAGATATTGAGAAAGAATAAAGCAAAGCAGTGAATAGAAAGAAGAAGATGAAAAACGGATCAATGGACAAAAGGCACTGCTTAGAGGAAAAAAATTTAAAAAAATTTCGGAAAGCAAGGGTAGAGGTATGATTACTTGGTTTATCAGTAAACAAGAGCCTGCTAAACACTTGCCGCTGAAAAGCCCTCGCTCCATGCCCACAGCGCTGGAAGGTGATGAGTATAGTAGCGATATATCAGACCCAACACTCTAGACAGCTGTTAGCAAGAGAAAGAAGTTTCTTGGGTGTTGTCCCTTCAGGGGGGGGTCAAGAGCAAATGTCGAATGCAGATGAAGAAGAAGAGATACCTCGGGCGATGTTACGAGAGCCTCAATACACTCCTCGAAATCTTCAAACTGAAGTGAATGATATTTTGGCTGAACCTCGCACTGGTTTCCGGTTGAAGTTCGTACTTGATGATAACTTTCTCAAGACCGCGCAGATTCACTAGTCCTAGATATGAGTAGTCAGTAAACCATGGAAACTGACCATATTGTCCATACAATGAGGGATCGTCACGCCGCGGCTCCAAGAGAGCGCATTCGACCGTCCTGAGCTGCTTGAGAACTTGTAGCCACCGAAACGCTTCATTTCATGGGCGGCAGTTTCCTGCAAGCCCTCTCTCAGAATGGACACAAGGTAGGTCCAGCTGATCTGATGGAAAAAGAGTGAACCCACTGCAAGTCCCTCCATCCTCACCAGCCAGCCATAATCTCGGGTTCAAGGCACCATTCGCCTTCCGAGTTAAGCACCCAACAGAGGATAGTTGAGGATAGGTCCAATCATGGACACATCGCTCCTTCCACTCCGCCAGAATCTACTTACCTGTGCAAAGATCAGTAGTGTAGTGTCCATCTTCACCGCTGTGGTGGGGTGGAGTGCGGGTGCACCTTGATGTCAACAATGTTGAGAAACGGATACATCTTGGACATCCATCAACCTCAAGATATCGCTGCAGTTTTTGACTAACTGAACGGAGCTCGCTATCATGGCAGAAGATTAAACGGGGTCACATTTGATAATGATGTGGAAAGCAGAAGGATCTTTGATGCCCGAACTCCTGTTGGCAGTCAGAGCAGGTTAAATGGTGGCACTTGCCATTACGTGAACAATATCTCCCTTCAAAGAAACGGCAAAAAGTGGAATGGGTAAGAATGGACTTGACAAAATTTGACAGGGATACCTTCAAGGTACGACGAACAAGTTCTTTTTGAGGGCAAGAACAATCACTACCCAATCAGTCTCCGTCCACTGCTACCGGTTCTCCTTCTCGGCATTTGTCCTGGACTGTCACATCTCTTCTTCGGCAAACTGAAGCAAGAATGACTTCGAAACAAGCAGAAAAACCGGGAGGAACACGCCATTTTGCGAGTCCGATATGCTTTTCAATTTCCCACTCTCTCATCTTCTTTGTGTCCGAACTCCATTTCTATCATACCACAGAGGTTTTGTTGAGCTTGTACCGCTTTTTCATCTTTAACTTGTACTTCAAACAACCAAGCAAGGACAAACAAAGCTTTGAATTATCCACAAGAACCACTACATATGGATAAATCAAACATTCACAACACACCCTCCGTCCATCGTTGTAAATACACCATCAAGCATCACCACCACCACCACCACCACCACCACAACCCTCCTCCTTCCGAGCCTCCCCAACAACCTCTCCTCTCCAAACCCTTCCATGTAGCCCATCCAACAACTCATCAAACTCTTCCCTCTGCTTCTTTTTTCCAGCCTCCAGCACATCCTCCAATAGGTTTTCCTCTTCAGGCACTGGCACCTCTCTACCTCCAATCTGCAGTCCCTGTCCTTGTACCTGCAGCCTCCCGGCATTCCTGATGATTCTCCAAGCCCTCCTGAACTCGTCCCGAATAGCAACGATGCCACTGTGCGTGACGGTGCGGGCGACGTTGTGGTCGAGCTCGAAGGGGTCTTCGATGGCAAAGAGGTAACGGTAGCGGACTTCTTTGAGTTCCACATCCGGTTTCGGTTGTTGAACTTGCTCGGTAGAAGGGCCCGTCGGGGTGGGTTCTTCGGTCGTAGGAGCGGGAGGGGCAGGAGCAGGGAGAGGGGAATGTGCTGGAAAGCCTGGCGGAGGGGCGAGACCTGGCGGAGGTGCCATACCAAGGGGAGCACCACCGGCAAGAGGAGCAGCTGGTTGTTGTTGTTGTTGTGGTTGTTGTGGCTGCTGCGCCGACGGGGCAACGGTAGAAGGCACACCCGGAGTCGACTCCAACACCGTCTTAGCGCCTGTCCACCCCTTTTCTTGCTTACTGAGAATTCCGCCCTGCGTGCGAAGGCTGATGACATCTCTGCCCCAATCGAAGCCTCTGCCGGGCAGTGTAGACAACGAGCCATTCTGGGCGTAGTACTCGAAGAACCCACGGAGGAGATGGCCAATGGAGTCCCGGTTCTGGTTGATCATGCCCATGGCCGCTAGACGCTGGATCTCCTGATCATCGCGCCAGAAATGCACGTTCTTACCTTTGCAAAAAGCTACGTCGTTCAGCTGCTCTGGCGTGAGGTCAGGAGGAAGAGGTGGGGCAAGCTGTTGCAGGTTTGGGCAGACGAAGGGCTTGACGACATTGATCAGGTAATGTAGCACCATCAGAACGTAGCCGTAGCTGCTGAGTGTGCCGCGGTAGGGGGAGTTGATGCCGCGAACCTTGGCCCAGTGCTTGACGAAGAGAACCATGGGCCGGACGCGCGGGTCGCAGGACGAGTAGCAGCGGAGAAGATGAGTATTGTGCATGGCGAGGTGGGCGGAGAAGTTGATATCGCACTGGATGCCTACACCGGACTTGGGAAACTCGAAGCGGTCGCGGTAGGGATCGCGGGGTTGGTTAGGGCCCATGGTTGATGGGTCGCCGATTGAGCGGATCTGGGAAATGGTTTCGATGAGGTCTGGGGACAGAGGGGTCTCGAAGCCGCACTCGAAGGGCTCGACCGAGGACCTCACTATAGGTCCCCGGAGGAAAGCGATGTACGAGCTGATTTTGTCTTCTGTGTCCTTAGGATATAGATTTCTCCCGAGACAATGCTCCAGGTCATGAGCGAGGTGGTAGCTCATGTGTCTCTTTCCAATCGCGTGGAAATTGGAATATCCAACACTTTCCGCGTATTCCTTGACTGCCTCCCGTATGGACTCGTCTTTGATGCCGTCGATGTAGCGGCGCGAGATGAGGGTAATCGCCTCTCTCCTTTCATCAGCCGTGTCATTTCCAACCAATTCTTCCACCAACTCCTTCGCCCTGGCGCAATACTGCGCAGTTGACTCGTACTGCCCCTGCGACAAGAGCATGAGCTGGATGGAAGGGAGCCCTCGCAGTTGATCAGCCGCCCGCTTCAGGTCCCTGTCATACCCGAGAGGATCGGCGCTACAGTTGGGATGGTCTTGCAGGGTCTTCCACCTGTTTACGCATATCTGGCCTCGCGCTTCCTTGTCCGCGTCCTTTTCGGTGATTTGACGAGACTCCCACATCATCACCATCTGCTCGCCCTCGACTTGCGTGTACACGCCCTGCAGAGTGCGGGGCTGGTCGGGTCGATACTCAAGATCGTAGCGATCCAGAGACTTGTAACTGAACAAACGGTCGCGCAGCTGGCGATCCTCGAGCCCCTCTACGAATGCTAAGCAAACTTGGTTCAACTTTTGGAAGTCGGCTGGGGAAAAGTGGTTGATCGTTGAGTTGGTTAAATCGCGTCCGCCAAGACTTCTCAAGTAACCTTTCGTTGTGCCGTAATAGGAGTTTAGGGTTTGATTCAAGGCTTGGTAGAGTTTGAACTCTTTCTTTTCTGTGCCGTTGTCGTCTTGGTTGCCTTCTTCGTCATGGCGTTCTTTCTTTGGCTGATTTTGCATATCATCTTTCTGCCCTTTCTGCTGCTTCTGCTGCTTCTCATCCACTGCAGATGCATGACCGCCTGCCGGCTCATCAGCCTCGTGCTCGTCATCTTCGGCTAAATCAAGCTCTGGATCGTTGATCTTTTCGCCTTCTCCCTTATCTGACATGTCCCTCTCCCTCTTCAGATGCTCCTCCACCAGATCATCGTACAAGCTCTTTGGCGGCTTTTCGCAGACTTTGATGATGGGCACTCTGGTCTTTGAAAGCAGGCGAGCGGCAAGTCCAACTTCGAGAAACGCCTTTTCAATCAGCCGGGGGATTGGAGAGCCTGGCGCATCTGGCTGCAGGCGTGAGAGAGGCGACAAGAGACCCAAATCCATGTCAGCGGCCTTGGTAGCAAACCCAGAAGCAAGACTGCCGAAGCACCGGAGCTGGACGCTCTGAGGAGGAAAGTCGTAGAAGCCGTTCTGAGATTGTTCATACTGGGTGATGACGGCCTGGGCAAGTGCCTCGATCTTTTGGCGAAAAGTCTCGTTCTTAACGATGTCGTCGTATTCGATCTGGGCATTCGCGATGATGGTTGCGCATAGACCCTCAAGCATGTCGGTCTGTGCCTTGAGCTGTTCCGGCCGGATCTGGGGTTGCCTGCCGGGGTTCCAAAGCGCACCCCCTCTGGAATTTCTAGGTACTGGACCATCGAAGGACCCTTGAGGAGTGTGGTGCGCCGAGCCGGGATTAGGACCGGAATTGAGAGGCTGTCGCCAGGTGTTACGGTCCAAATGCTGGGGGCCTGGGCCGTGGTAAGAGCGTGAAGGGTGATGTCTGGGCTGGGCATGTCCCTGGTGTTGTACCGGAATCTGGTTGCCCGTATGGGGCGGGTTTGGCTGGTGGGCTCTAGGGCCAGTCTGCTGGTGGTGATAAGCTGTTGGTTGTGGTCCTGACTGAGGTCTTTGATTTCCATAACGGCCTCCATTACCATACGGTACCGGTTGACGCCCAGCCTGATGTCCAACTTGGTGCCCAAGTCGCTGCGCAGGTTGATGTCCAGCCGGAGGTCCTGGTTGAGGCGCAAACCCTCTCAAGGCCTGTTGTGGTCGGACAGGATCAGGTGGTTGAGCACGAGGGTCAATGGCGATATTCAGCTGAGCGGACATTTGACGACGCTGGGCCTGGTTGAGACGCTTTCGCGGTTGTGGAGGGGATGAACTGTTGGGGGCGTTTTCCACTTGGGGTTCTGGGTCGTTGGAGTTGGTGAGGATCATAGTCCTCAAGCGATCCTCAAGACCTGGTCCCCGGACTCCCTGTCCTTGCTCCATTGCAGCGGTGATGACCTGAGAATATCAAGACAACCTCTAAGCCTCTGACTTTGTTGCTCAACTATGGCCAGGCGAGTAGGCTGTATGCATATAAAGAAGAGCAGTCAGGTGTTGTTGACGGTGTGATCAAGTGAAGGTGGTGGTGGTGGCTGAGAGAAGCCCGCAGTGAGGTTGGATATGCCAGACCACTTTGTGAAGAGAGTATACTTAGTCAGCCAAAAACTGTCATATATCTAGGTACCAGTTGGCCTGAGATAAATTCGGGGAAAGTGAAGAAGATGAGCCCAGGCGCGAGCTGAAAAGCAACACGTCTCCCGTCGTCCTGACTCCCCTCTTTCAGGAACCTCACTTTAGGCTTCAGAGTTCAGGGCAGTTGGCATGGAATATGGAGTGTCAAAAGGTACCTTACAGCATGTACCACAGCGCTGGGATGGGGCCGTTGAGGGGCGGCGATGTGGCCCTGACGGTGATGCCCTGGAGCTGGACTTATTCTTTAGGTTTGAAATATCGTGTAAAGTCGCGTCATTCTTCTTGCTTTGTTTGCGTAAACACGTCGGCCATGTCCAGCCGTCCACAAACAGTGAGATTGTTCAGACTGTGACACCCCCGACGACAGCAAGCAACGGGCAGGAACAGCACGGCGAAGCAACCAATCTTTGGCATATGCGACTATGAGTGAAGCCAGTATGTAAGTAGGTGAAGTGCTAAATGACTAGGTCGCCGGTTACGTAGGTGTGGAGAGGCTGAGCAAGGGGCATGTACGGTTCCGGTCAATTCATTGGTCGGGGATGAAGTGATCTGATCTATGATTGGCTGTCAATGCTGCCGAGAACCCACTCTTCCGTCTTTGTCTGGGGATTTGAGGCTCTCGGGCCAAAAATGGGGCGGGCATTGTGATAAAGAACCTTGTCTCGCAGCACACAGGGCAGCTCTTCCCTTTTAGTGCCACCTACTTCTAGCGCGACTGCCTAGACTTGCGACTTCGACTTCGAACTTCAACCACCCACTGCTTGACGATTTCCCAACCCACCACTGTCTTTTTCAACGCCGACTTCCCACAACCAAGAAATAACGGCCTAATTCTGCGATACTACCCGACATCTATTTGAAGCGGAATCTCGAAACTACACATCATCTCCCGCTTGACCGAAAACGCGCCAATCGCGAATTAGTGACAACTGCCGATCAAGGCCAGGTCGACCTAGATTCCGCATGACGTACGACCAAGTCTAGGCGACCAGCAACCTCAACCTCACTTCTTACCCAAGTCTAAACGTCCACCCGCTCTCCCAACCGAATTTCCCACGAGCTGTCGAAAGAATACTTTATCCAACCCGTCAACATGAGTGCTTCCCCCGCCGGCGCGCCTCCCACCGGCGTTGCTCCTAATGGGCCACAACCACCCAAGAAAATCATCCGCAAAAAGGCCACTGCCGATCCCCTCGTGGCTAGAAAGAAAACCCTTCCAAAACCCCCAATGGCACGACGACCTGCCGACTGGGAGGCCAGATCTCGCGCTTCGGAAAACGCCGGCCAAAACAGGTCGCTTCGCCAGCTCGAAATCAAGGCCATGGAGCACAAGAGAAAGAGATCCATGAACCCGGGGAAATGGAGTGAACAAGCGCAGGGCTATGTCGAAGAGTTCCCTCTGATAGTAACCAAGAAGCAGCTCATGGAGTTGCGGTTCCATGTCATGCAGCTCAACAACAAACACGGCAATCTGGACGTAACCGACCAAGACCAGTTCCCCCGCCCCGTCACTTTGCAACGCCGTGACCCCCGTCTGCCGCCTGCCCACCGCATGGCGCTCAAGGAAGAGATGGAGGATGTGCCGATGGACGATGCAGAGGCCGAGCGTATTCGGCAGGAGAAGGAGGCCAAAGAAGCCCAGCGTGCATTGGACCAAGCCAAGATCGCTCCCGTCATGAAGCCGAATGAGCCAAATAAGCCGCAAAAGAAGGACAAGAGCTTGAAGACTCACGTCTTTCACGGAAAGCACTCCGAGGAGCACAAGAAAGCATTGGATCTGCGCTATCAGGAGACGCTTCCATGGCACCTCGAAGATGCCGAGGGCAAGTCGGGCGTCTGGGTCGGACACTACGTCGCCGGTCTGTCCGAAGTCAACTGTGCTCTCATCCAGACCCAGGACCAAAAGTTTCAAATGATCCCCTTGACCCGTTGGTATGCCTTCCACGAGAAGCCAAAGTTCAACGTTTTGTCCTTGGACGACGCCGAGAACATGATGAAGCAGAACAAGGACGTCAAGCGCTGGGTCATGCGCGACAGAGAGAGGGAGCTGACTCAAAAGGAGAAGGCCGATACTAGGATGTTCCTTGGTGGGCGTGCGCGTGTGAAGACGGAAAGTTACACATCGAGGGCTGCTCCCAAGTCCGAGAGACGGGACGATTTCGAGCTCGACATGTCAGGCGACGAGTTCCAGGATGACGATGAAACCCCCGGTTTCGAGGCAGAGGACGAGGATGCCAAGGAGGCCAAAGAGCGTATTCGTCGCGAGCAAGCTGCGGCTAACCTGTTTGGCGAGGGTGATCAGAGCAAGGTTGACGAGGAAGAGAGAGAGCGTCAGTTGGAGAAGCTCAGGCTGAAGAAGACGGGCAAGGAAGTCGTCAAGCGTTTGGTCAAGTTGGAGCACGCCATGGACTACGATGCAAGCTCCGACTCGGAGAGGGAATCGGACAACCCCTTTGCCGATTCGGAGGAATCCGAAGATGAGAATGAGGAGAAGAAGGAGGGGGAGGAAGTCAAGGAAGAAGAGAAGAAGGATGGTGTTTCGGGCACTATCAGCAAGGGTACTGCGACGCCGACAGGCAAGCAAAAGGCTCCTGATTCTGCAAAGAAGAACAAGTTGAAGCGTGCTGGTTCGCCCAACTTGTCGGAATCTAGTGAAGCCGAATCGAGCCGGAAGAAGGCCAAGCTTGCCGCCAACAAGGGCACAGCGTCCGTGGGCCAGAGCCGATCGAATACTCCCCTGCCTGGTCGTCCCAAGGGCGCCACCAGCGACGGTGAAATGTCTGACGGCGGTGCAAAGAGCAGCAGGCCCCAGATTAAGCAGGTGCCTACGTCCAGGCCCGGTAGTCCTCCCCAGCCAGGTAAGAAATGCCGTTATCCATCGCTGATTGCATTCCTCGCTCTATGGCAGCTTTCATCCTGCTCTATGACGGCCATCCACGTCTGTGGCTTGGCTTCTTACATGGCTTGGAATTGTGTTCGACCATTCTTTGTGCTTTCGTCAAAGGGTTCATAACCTGAGTCACCAACCCTCTTTGTGACATTATCACCCTCCCATCGCTTCATGTCACCGTTGATTCTGCATAAAACCCTTGTTACGCTGCAACAGACACCTCCAATACTTTTTCACAACAATATCCCTTCCTTCACCCTTGCCGCTCCCAGCACCTCTTTAATCCTTTTAAACACACACACCTTAGTCCACCTCCACCACCTCACTAACATGACTACACCCCCAGGCTCCCCCAGCGGCTCCCCGCCACCTACCTCGGGCGGCGCCACCCCAGCCAACGACTTCATCAAGCCCGAAGAGGTCATGGCCGCCATCGACCAGTACCCCAACGGCGTCGCTCTCGCCGTGCTCATGAAACCCTTCAGTCATCGCATCGATGCGACGCCCAACCGCTCCAAGCCCCACCTGTCTACCAAGTCAGAGTGGCTTGGTATGGTCAAGCGGTTTGGTTACTTGGGTCCCGACAAGCTCATTAGGCGCAAGACCGGCCCCGCTCAAGGTGGAGGAAGTGGTGCTGCTAGCCCTCAGTCGTAAAGCGGCAGCGGCGTGCCCTAGGCTGTTGATGAGGAAGCATCCGGCGGCGGCGGTTCATGATGGAACGGGGGACTGTAACTAGGAATGGAAAAGAATATGGGGCTGGAAGTGATAAGCCGGCTCTGGAAGGAGGGGCAGTGGTTATGCTACCCCTCCGAAGACAGACAGGCGACACAAGTGCCGAATGCCTGTCATCCAAGCTGGGAACTGTGGTCAACGACAAACCTGAACCGAAACGGACGATTTGAATCAAAATCCTTGGGCCGATTCACATCAAAACATTGCACCGATCGCCGAGCTAAGTGGTTCCAAAAAGTTAAAGTTGTTTTGAAGAGGCTTTGGCTAGAAGAGCAGCAAATAACCTACAAGGGATCCTTCCACAGGTATAAGCGGTTGAATTTTGTACGATCGACATCGCAATATCACTACTTTATGACATTACTCGTAAAACATGGCGGAGATGAAGATATTTAGGCCAACACTTGTCGATTCGACAGATAGTACCTAGTAACAGACCTCATTTGAAGCCATGTCATGCATCTTGCGGTGCTTGGTGATGATATTGTTCTTGCTCCTTCAATGTTGTGCTCTGACTAGTGATGAAGAATAATCTGCCCTAGTCACTTGACATCAGTTTCGCCTTGTACCGCCCTGAACTTCTTCGCCAAACTCTTGATTACCCTGCAAGTCGACCAGCCCTGTTTTTGTTCATACTTTGAACAACCCATAAGAAATTTGACTTTGACGCCGAACACCAAACAAGGTAACTAACCCAAACTTTTTCTTTTTCCATCGCTCATCATTAACCCTTTCACCATCTCCATAACCCTTCTAGAGCAATCCCATCTTTAGGTGGAGAAACTACTCATCCATCTGCCAAGCATACTCCAAGCCTTTGTTCCTCTCCCGCCGATTAAGCGCCTTGAACCGTTCTGCTTCAAACCCATTACTCCTATCCACCCCATCCCACCTATAGCCCGGTTTGATGCCGTACCGATTCGGCGGTGCCGGTCCTTTATACGTCGGTCTCCTCCCCGCCGTCCCTTTTTTCCTTCCCTTTACCTTGACTTCCTCCGGGGCAAGAAACTGCGCCATGGGATCATTCCATCTGTCCTGCTGCTTAAGTTCGGCATTGAGTTGTTCGTCGTCTTTAGAACGGGCAAGAGGCATCAGTTTGGCTTCTTCTAGTTCTTCCCTCCTCCGCCGCGCTTGCTCAAGTTGGACTTCGCCCTTGAGGGCACGTTTCTTTTCTGCTTCCTTGCGTTCCGCTTCGGCTTGTTGCCTGCGCGCTTCCGCACGTCGCATGGAGGCATCGATTCGTCGACCGGTGGCGTCGCGCAGCACCAGCTCCTCCTGGTCTTCCGGATGCTGCTGGTCGCGTTCGGCTCGGATCCTCTCCAACTCGAGACGCTCGGCTTCCTGGCGGGCTTTTAGCTGGGCAGTGATGGCGGATGCGGACTGTAGCCCAGCGTGCGTCCCGTTGGACATGATGGGTGCTTGCGTGGCTGTTTCGGCCGGTTGGTGCGAGCGCGTGAGGGCCGTTGCGCCCGTTGTGGTGTCGACAACGAGAACCTCATCATCCCCGCCCGCTTCGCGCGCCAGGGCCGCTGTTTCGGCAGCTGTTTGCGCTAAAATCGCATCGGCGGCGGCCGCGGCGTCTATGTCCTCCTTTGTCGAATTTGTTGTGGTACTTGTTGTGGCCTGTTTTGCGAAGGCTGATGAAGAGCCGACGGTCTTCCAACCGGATTTTTTGGCTTTGCGGAAATCAGCTGATACTACCCCGGCAGCGAGCACGGGACCATCGAAATCATCATCGTCGGAGTCGCGTTTTGCGGCTTGGGCCCAAGAGGTGTCGTCGTCGTCGGCTATAATGAGGCCATCTTCTGCTGATTTGTTCTTGCGCTTGCGTTTTTTGGAGGTGGAAGAGGAGGATTTGTTGGGCGGGTCGGTGGAGAGGTAATGGGCTGCTAGGTAGGCGGCTTTGTCTGAGGGCATTTCTGTGTTGATGTGGTTTAATTTGGCTGGGTTGTCCTGTTTTGGTCAGGTGGGTGCGATGGTGCTTGTTGATCGTCGATTGTTGATTTGAAGCGATGGCGATGGTGGTGGTGATGATGTTGATTAGATTGTGGTTGAGGAGTTGCCTGCCGGTGTTTGTACACAGTGCAGGTGAGCTGTACCTCCCAATGGCCCGTGCATTTGTGCTGCCTTATCGCTGGCTCCATCTTCCATGCACGAAGATAAGATAGGGGAAGACGTCCAGTGACATCACTGGTGATACGGACTGGTGATGGTTCCGCTGTCGGCGATGGTGTGAGCCGATTGTGAATGTGGCATGTGGTGGAAGGTATCACAGAAAGTAGTAAGACAAGACTCAGATTTGGGAACGGCGGTGTTATTGTGCTTGGATTCATCGGTGAAATTAGAGATATGTGTGACTATCGCACACGGACTATGCGTGGCTCGTGAGCGTTCGAGTTGTCCATCATCACGGCTATCAATGATGTTCATCGATTGAAGCCTTCCATCATCAATTAGAGACTCGAATGTCAGAGGTCCTGAGAGTTTAGAATTCAATCGGTTGGTTTTATCTCTTGATACGGACCATACTACATAGTAGTCACGTCACGCCCATTGCGCCCCGGATAGGCGACAAAACGCGAGAAACAACCTCAACAGCTGAGCAGGCGATCGAGTTACGGTGAACACGGCGACATAGCCGAACAATCGCGCACGCCGTATAAGCACCTGCTCTTATTCGACCATGGTAAAGTACCTGGATCGCGTCTCCTTCATTCCAAAAGGCGGCTATGGAGATGACGGAGATGGGTCAGCAGACCACGCCTCGTGGGCCTTGGCATATCCCTGCCTTCTTTGACCTTTGGACTGGGGTGGAAGTTATGCAGTGGCAGGAAGTGAGGCTGGCCCGGGAGAGGAAAAAAAGGGGGGGGGGGGTTGACCAAACTTGGATAATGTCCTGGTCCAGATAGATGATGATGATGATGATGATGATGGCATCCATCGACAAACATTACTGGTCTCCATTGTTGAACACTTGTTCGAACATGATTGCAATCCAAAGAAGCCATTCTGTCTCCCAAAGACCACTTGTGTACCTATGTAGGAGTAGCCCAGAGAGGACGCCGATATCGCGGTGTGGTTGTCAATGTGTCGGCTTATCATTCTCCACTGCACGCGCTGACGGATGCGACCCTGCAGAAGAGACGCATGCGCCCCTGATTGACGGAGCATCATCATCCTCGGCATCCGGCGAGGACCTTGCTGGACAGAGAGCCGTAGAGGTACCTGGGGCCGATGCACGATAAGCTTAGTGAACAACAAACCTGGGCCTTCTTCAGAAAATTCTTTCCACAGCTACAGCTGGCGTTTCGTGTTTATTATTTCAAAAGCCACGAGAACATGTTTAAGCACCCAGAATGCCTTCAAATCGGTTGATCTTGCTCAATGTGGAGGTACATGTACCGGCTGGGCTACGTAACAGTCCCCGCAATGCAATCGGTTACCCCGTGCTGCGCTGCTCTAGCGTCGTTGGCGGGATCGCTTTCCCCACATCCCCTCCCGGCTGCACCGCACCGCATCCGGGGCAAGTCGGAGACTCCAACGACCTTTTCCCATCCGGTTCTGCTGAAGGTGAATGGCAGGAGATAGCAAGATGCCATTGTTGACATGGAGAGAAGCATGTGTAACAGCTGTTGAGACCTGAGTGCAACTGACCTGGATCCAAACCTAACACACCCGTCCATCTATCGCAAACGGGACGAGCGGGACCCAACTCAACGGACACGGGCATCCAACAAACATGGACGTTCCAGGTAGGATGAAACAAAGTCGCTGTTCAAAGGACCATTGCTGATCCAAGGCGTAATCAAAACGGCCAATGTCATCATCAGCATTATCAAGCCAGAGGCCGACTACAAGAAGAGAAGGCGTGTATCGACTCTTCAACCTCAGTGGACAGAGCAGCGTGGGCGGTTGGACACAAAATGGGCAGCTGGTGTGCACTGTGCCTCGGTGCCTCGACCGCGCCGTGCTGACTTCTCAACCAGGACCGTCTGCTATGCTATGTACGGAGATGGAAGTCTCTGGCTTCCTGCCACTGTCGTCACTTGGCCTTGTCCCATCCAGGTCATGAGGTACCTACCTACCAGGGTACTTCCCACATGCACTCTGGGCACTTTGTTCCATGCCGAAAGGAGTCTTGATAAGAAACGGTCCCCTGGGATGGATTCTAAACCTAGCGAAAGGTAACCATCTCGTGTCTCAGCAAGGCATCGATGTCCTTTTGACAGCGACCCGTGTGTTGCCGATAGTACATTCTACCCTCCATCAGAAGAATCCAGGCAGTAGTGTTGGTCATGGCTCGTTGATGGATAAAACGAAGGGCTTCCGCTGTCCCTCCTGCTTTGCGTCCATCTTGCAAATTCCAACAACCCAAGAGTCAACACAAACACCGTACTACGGATACCATCGATAGCCTTATCGCTGGCTGTTTCTGTTCTGTTCAAGTTTCTTGTTACCGTCCAGTCATCAAACAGCGCGTCATCGCTTATTGGCCCCCGTCCTTATCGCTTATCACTGCTCACGCCTCAACTGTTCCCAACTGGGAAGTCGCTTCCTTGAGTCACTCGCCGGCAATATTCTGAGCGGCGTTGTGTTCTCAGCCAGCGTTTTCAATAAATCACTTAGTCAGGCCTTAGTTTGACTGCCCGTTTCTTCACAGTCATTCACAACCTGCACCTGATCCAATCGTGTTGCTTTTAAATCATCGCAACAAAGCCGTTCTTTCTCCTCCCAACCCTCTCCCTCTCTCTCACACATTCTCTTTCACCACCACAACAAGGACGCTAAAGAGCCCCTCCACTAGCTCAAACTGACCGAACAACCATCACCGATCACCTTCCGTCCCCCCACCAGTTCAATCATCACCAAAACTTCCATCTATCCATCTCGAACTGCCTAGGAAACTTCTCTCTCTCAGATCCCGCCGCTTACAACTCTATTTCCATAATTGGTACACTTGGCAGATCGACAGGGCCCAAAGTCCAAAGATCCCCAGTATAGTACCATTAAGGTCCTTGGCAGTCAACTAGTCGATACCGACCCTAAGGCCAACCACCCCCGGCACGTCACGCACGCCCTTGTCTCCATACCTACACCGCTGTGGTACCTAGGTCAACCCCCGACCGACCGAATACCCTTGGAGGATTACATCACGGATCGAATCAAAAGGGGTCCGCATTCCGTCTCTGTCTAGTTGGAAAGCTGTCAAGTTTAAAGTACTTTGGCTTCATCTAGTCAACCTTTCCCGGAACCATCCTCTCTCTACATCCCCCTCCAAACACTACCGCCAACAATAACTCCTACAACTAGTTATTATTATCATCATCATCATCACCACCAACCGTAACCGTCATCATCATGGCTACCTCCCTCGAGTCCTCCGTCCAGTACGAGCGCGACCTCCGCAGCTCCCACAAGGAATGGAAGCGCAGCAAGGACTCATCTACAAAGTGGGCCTCGGGCACTCGCGAACTCCCCGGCGTCAAGAAGAACTGGATGACGGGTGAGCTGCTTGGCAGTGGGCACCCCAACCAGCTGATCAAGTCGCGACCAGCGAGGAAAGTACGGGATTCTAGGTGAGTTTCACTTCTTCACCCTTTCCCTTACCTTTCTCTTGCTGCTTTTGGAGAAACTAATTCCTCTGTCCCCAACAGCTGCGATTACCCCAAACAGTCCTCCCGCAACCTCTACAAGCTCCGCCACGGCGGTGGTGCTGGCCGCTCCAACAACATTGGCTACCACTCCATCAACTTCCCCAAGCTCTTTGCGCACAAGGACATCCGCTACGATGACCGCGAGGACTACTCCGCCGCCCCAAACCCCCCATCACCATCTCTCCTCCCCAAAAACCTCTTCTCGTCAGTAACAGCAGCAGAGGATAACTTCCTCTACTCGTTCGACCAAGACTCCACACCCGGGTTCAGCCGGACCCCTTTGACTTTGGAAAATTTTGTCAAGACGGATGACCGCAAGACGGAGAAGTTTGTCGAGAAGGAGTACGAGATTCTGGATGCGAATGGAGAGGCGTTGAAGGGGCGGAAGGCGAAGAGAAGGGGTTTGAGGGGCGGTGCTGCTGCGGGAAGCTCGCAGCAGGAGGATGAGGATAGAGTGGAAGAGGATGACGGGTTTGAGCTGATTTGATGTTGTCAAACATCTTGAAAGGCAACCCAGTCCTCCCTTCTTCATCTGCTTTTCCCTGCATGCTTCCCTTCTTCCCTTTTTGGCATTTGCCTCCTTCTCTTCTTCATCCATCCCTGGCGAGGTTTTTGCTCTTACATTACACACCTATTTCGCTCAAATCAGCCGGCGTGTTCTTTTCTTACAATTGTTTTAAACAAGGGTGGTGGCAACACCTACCTCACAACATAACTACATAACATGGCGGGCGCAATCATGGGGTGGGGTTTTTCGGAATTGGCGGATGGACGGACGGATAGGATGATTGATGGGTTTGCTTGGCTTTTGGCTTTTGGCTTCAATCAGCAAACGAACATATGATCGTTAGAAATCATGAATGAGGTTGACGGATACCTCCTGCAGACAGACACACACTGCAAGATAAATACCCCAAATAACAAATAAACAGTATTAATAGTAGTCGGGCTTGAATGCAGGCAAGTTTTGATGAAGTTGACTTCTGTTTATTCTTTGTAAAGTTTGCCATCCTTAACTTGGCGGGTATCATACGTCGTCGTTATGTGTGTGTGTCGTGTGAACGCGTTTCTGTTCTACCACATTGTTGTTTTACATGCCACGTCTTCATCTTTTTGTTCTTTGCCTCTGTGAGTCAATGTCAGTTTTCATTTTTGATGCAAAGAGCAGATTGCGCATTTTTACCTTATCTTTTCAAACGTACCTCCATGAACCACGTCGTTCTTGCCCCCAACTCCGTTCCATTCCGCTCGTCAACCCAATGGGTATGTATATCAAATCTTTTTCGCTGCTGCCGCTGTTGACGCCGATTTTCCACAGTCACGCCCACCTAGCCAGAGTTTCAATCATGGCTCACCACTATACTATCCTCAAAAAGATGGATGTTTGCGCCCCCTCAGAGGCAATCAATCATCCAAAACTCCTCCCCATCAAAAGCTCATAGTAAGCCCTCTGCTCGGAATCAAACAATAAAAAGTCATCATCAGCATCCCCAGCAGCGGCGCCACCACCACCACCACCACCACCGCTGCCGCCGATACCGCCATGGTACGTCCCACCATAATCATTCCCATTCCCATTCCCGTTGATACTCCCATTTCCACCACCACCACCTCCTCCTCTCCCACCACCTCCGCTGCCGCCGCCGTTG
Source organism: Neurospora crassa OR74A (assembly GCF_000182925.2). Lineage (NCBI taxonomy): Eukaryota > Fungi > Ascomycota > Sordariomycetes > Sordariales > Sordariaceae > Neurospora > Neurospora crassa. Next base: position 3,643,014 of record NC_026504.1, read on the forward strand.
AAATTATCATTAAAATTCTTGCTGCTGCTGCCATTCGGTCCGCCTAGCGGGTGGTGATACTGGTGATGGTGATGAGACATGGACATGGCGGACATGATTGGATCGGGATTCGCTCCCATGCTGTAAAAGTCGGCGATTGTCTCGTCGGGGGCGAACCCAAGGGGACGGAGGGTTTGAGATTCTCGGGAGGAGCTGTTGTTTGTTTTTGGAAGTCAATTACCATGAGAGACATAAAGGGGACCATGAGAAAGAGGGAAGAAGGGGAAGGTGATGGGAGGGATATAAAACGTACGATTGCGCAGCGTCTTTGGCTACGATGTCTGAGAGGGTGGAGTCGTTGATTGTGAAGTTGGGTGGGGTGGTGATGGTGTTGAGGGTGTTGAGGGTGTTGAGAGTGGGTATCCCTTTGCTTGTGCTTGTGACAGGGACGGGGCGGGGTGCTGGTGTTGTTGTTGTTGTCATTGTTGTTGTCGTCGCTGTTGTTGCTGGTTGTAGTATTGGTGGCGGTGGTACCGATACCGACGGTGCTGGTGATTTCGTTGGGGATATCGATGCTCGTCTCCCTCCTTCTCCTCCTCCTGCTAGACCCGCTTCCGCTGCGACGGACTGCCGTTGTTGCAGTTGCTGCTGCTGCTGTTGTTGTTGTTGTTGTTGTTGCAATTGCTGCTGTTGTTGTTGTTGCTGTTGTTGTTGTTGCTGCTGCTGCTGCTGCTGCTGCTGCTGCTGTAACTGAGCCAAATCCCTCGCTACTTGTCTCCTTTGTTCCGTTTCTCGTGCGAATCTTTTCGCGGGTGGCGCTTGTCCTCCTAGAACTCCTTGAGCAGCAACACTCGGAGACCCAACACCAAGACCGCTCATTTCTTCATCCTCCTGCTCCCCATCCTGTGTAAGAGCACTACTTCCTTCCCTCCCTCCATCCTCGCCTCCTCCCCCCATACCGCCCGCCGTCCCTGGCCTCACCGCCCCGAAGAAAGCCCGAAAAACTCCACTCCCCTGCCACCGGGCAATCAATCCCTCCTGCGCATTCGCATCCTTGATACTCGCAATGATCTGCTTCCCCTGGGTGCCGGCCGCCCTCAGATGGCCCTCAATCAGGGCGTCCAGTCCGGGAATGGCGCCAAGTACAGCTCCCCATGCTGCGGCGCTCTCTTTGTACGTGTTGAGAGCTGTTCGATAACCCTTTTGAGGGCCCCGACGTTTGGTCGGACGCAGGTACAGACAGGGTTTGTTATGTTTGGTGCAGACGGAGCATTTGGGCTGGCCGTTGTCGCAGGGTTGATGGTTGACGTGGCAGAAGTCGCAGCTGGGGTGGTTGGGTTAGTATGTGGGTTGGGGACAGAGAGAGGGAGCTGCTGGATGGGATGAGTGCATGCGGTTGGGGAAAAGTAAGACTCTGATAAATGAAGAAACTCACGCTCGTGAAGCCTTTTTGCGCTTTCGGGGGTTGACGGGTTCGGAGCCGGCGTCGGCGCCCGTGTCGGAGGGCGGAGGTCCCGGTGTTAATGTTGAGGGGCCGGAAACCGGAGCGGAAGCGGGAGTGCTGACTGATGGGCCGGTTTGTGGTTGTTGCGGCTGTGGGGGCGATGGATGAGCCGAAGTGTGGGCTGAAGGAGTCGTGGTTCGAGACTGTCGAGTCTCATCGTGGGCATTATTTGGCTGTTGAGCCTGTTCCTCAGCGGCGCCGAAGTCCTCCATCTGATGGTGCGTGTGAGACAACGTGTTCAAGGCGGACCCCCATAGACAGATGGAATTAATTGCCGGGAGACGCGCGTCAACTACGGAAAGATAGGGCGATGGGATGAGGCTGAGATACGGATACGATGGGACCGAGCACTAAGCATGTGCAGCAAATTCGGGTGAAAATATTTTTGAGATATGGACGACGATGAGATTGACGACGATGACACCTCCATAAGTTTCGTTGAGGAAATTGATAGCGCAGCCGCGTCGCTAATGGCTCGGCGCTGTTCATTCAGTTGCCAAGTGTTATTGTGCTACTAACAACGGAGCTAGCGCCGACGTCCCGTGCTTTATACCCCGACGCCGGGCTTGGCCACGATGAGGCTCTGTCTGGGTAGAGGAGTTGACGATTATGGGCAAGGTAAGCTGAGTAAGATTATCATTTGTAACCATGGAGGGCTACGGCGGAATATCGAAAAATCCAAAGTGACATTGATGACTACTAATCGGAGTGTCAGACATCATACACGGCACGAAGTCGGGTTGCCTTGTAAGACGGGACGATATCGCGAAATGATAGTGCGTTATCTTGACAACCTGGACAGTGTCAGTAATGGAATTCAAAGCACGGTCATGTCAAGGCCAACGAACACAGACAGACAGTCAAACAAAGTATTAGATAGGTAACTTTGGAACTCAAATCTTTCCTTCATGCCGACCTTTTCGTAAAACCAAGACCCAAGAGCCGGCGACGGTGAACATGGAAGAAGGGAAGAAGAAGCTCAAGAAGGAGGAGAAAAAAAGCTGGAGGGGCGGAGCGTGCTGAAGTGGAGAGTTAAGACCACCACCAAATGGGGATTGCGGGGAAAGCCCACTGAAGCTTGGCCTGCAACGGTGTGGTGGTTGCAGTGGGAAGGGTCTCAGGGACTCTCCCGTCTTCATCCGCTCCTCCACGGGGTAAAAGTAGGCTACCGAGCAACGGAAAAAGCTTTGATGGGAGTTACATTTTCCCGCTTCAGGCCGCCTCATGGAAATCCCGTTTGTCACAATCGGCTTTCCATCTGCCGAACGTCCAGAACATGGCCAAAACACCAATCACCGATTCTGGCGGTTGATGATAAGTGCACAATATTGACCTCACTCACTACCACGCCTTCCGACCACAACGGCTACATCGACGTTACATCGCCGTGACCCGGTCCCGATTCTGAGTTTGAGTGGGTATTCACATTTCGACCTTCAGCTTGCTCCTTTAGATAGATACCCTTGGATCCCCGGTGTTGGCCGACACATCTTTGACATCGACAACATTTCCATCAGCAAGGCCACTCATCTCACAACACGAGGGATATTCGTAAAACGATACATGTAAGCGGCACCAGCACATCTACCTCGACATCTTCAACAGACAACACCACCTCATACACAGCCAGGAGCCATGTTAGGGCCAAGAAACGAGCGAGTATTTGACCCGAACGCATCCATCGTTCTCGTTGGATGTCGAGGAGCTGGAAAGCGTACCCTCGGATTCATGGGCGCCCTTCATCTGCGCCGCCGCCTAGTCACCGAGGACCACTATTTCGAAAAGCTCACTGGCATATCCCGCGGCCAGTTCCTCCTTCAGCACGGAAAGGACCTCTTTGCACGCCAGGATGTCGAAGTTTTCAAGCGCATGCTCGACAGCAACCGCTTCGGGTGCATCATCGAGTGCGGTATGAGCAGTCTCAGCGAGGAGGCCCAAGACGCCTTGCGCGAGTACTGCAGGACGAATCCCGTCATCTATATCCACCGGGAAAGGGAGCAAATAGCCGCCTTGTTGGATGCGACAGATGCCACGGCTCTTCTCAAGGCGGATGAAAAGCATAGGGAGTGCTCCAACTTTGAGTTCTACAACTTGGATGACTCAGCAACCCATTGCGTTGGTACCTCCACATCAGCGGATTGCCGACAGACGGTTCCTTCAAAACTACTCAATGTCCGGGAAGACTTCACAAAATTCCTGGATCAGATCACCGGCAGAGGCGCAACCAAAGCATGGCTGGAAAGCCCCTTTTCGGTTGTCGCCATTCCGCCCGAGTTCCGATCCTATTCATATACTTTGCGCCTTCGCCTCTCCTACCTGCAGGAACTGGACATGGCACTGGAAGAGTTTGAGGCCAGTGCAGATTGTGTTGAGTTCATCATCGATCAGTGGCCCGGCGATGTCGCTGAAGTGGTATCAAAGCAGGTAGCTCTCCTCAGGAGGAAGCTGGGGCTGCCCATCATTTACCATGTGGAAGAAAACCCCCGAGGACAACGACGAAGGGCGCCAGAGGAGAAGAACCCAGTGGACTCAGATCTGCTTGAACTAGGTCTACGATTGGGCGTCGAGTATCTAAGCGTGGATTTGCAGCGCGACGAATCTCTTATACAACGGGCACTTCGTTACAAGGGCCGGTCCAAGGTCATAGGAAACTACTGGTACATGGGCTTCGGAGCTCCTCCATGGCACGATGACCAACACCTCGAGAACTACCGACGCGCACAGTCTCTCGGCTGCGACCTGGTCCGGATGGCTCGCTTCTCTACAGGCGACAGCCCCGTCGGATATCTCGAGTCCTTCAAGAAGCGGGTAGAGCAAACCATTCCCAACCCGCACCCACCCCTAGTTGCCTACGACTTCTCTGTCCTCGGCATCCGCACCCCCCTACAAAGCAAGATTCTCAACCCCGTCAAACACCGCGACATGGACACCGACCATGACTTCCTCGCCATTATCAACACCTATTCACACTCCTTTGGCCTCGAGTTCCAACAGTTCCTCCTCGACCCGCTCGAGTTCTACGTCACCGGCTCCAACGTCTCCTGGTCTCTTTCCCCCGCAATGCAGAACGCCGCCTACGAGTTCTCGGGGATGCCGCACACCTTCCAGGCCGTCACCTGTTCTACCTTGGACCGGCTCACCCAGATTTGCTTGTCCGACACCTTTGGCGGTGCCAGCCTGACCGCTCCCTTTAAACTCGCCATCATGCCCCAGCTCAAGGTCAAGTCGCACCACGCCACCGCCATTGGCGCCGTCAACGTCGTGCTGCCGCTTCGAGGCAAGACTAACGCGATTCTGGACCATGCTAACTCCCGCAACAAGGCCGGTGCGGCGCAGGAGTTCTTTGGCGATAATACCGATTGGAGCTCCATCTTTACTTGTCTCCGGCGCGCTATTAGTCCGAGGAATTACGTACAACCCTCCAAGACCACGGGGCTGGTTATCGGTGCGGGGGGCATGGCGCGTGCAGCTATTTATGCACTTATTCAGCTTGGTTGCAGAAACATTTTCATCTATAACCGAACGGTGGAGAGGGCGAGGGAGGTGGCGAATCACTTCAATAATTGGGCTGAGGGGCAGCAGGGGATGGTTGCCATGGCGAAAACGAGTGCGAATGCGTCGCAACTGCCGACACTGGAGATTTGCAGGGTCATTGAGAGGTTGGCGGATCCGTGGCCGGAGGGTTATCAGTTGCCTACTATGGTTATTTCATGTGTGCCCGCGACGAGTCTGGACGGGACGCCGCCGGCGGATTTTGTGATGCCGGAAGGGTGGTTGAGGAGTCCGACGGGGGGTGTGGTTGTTGAGGTAAGCTATTGCTTTTACTTTACTTATCAGCCTGCTATGTACAACTCTCCATCACTTCCTGTTCCCTTGCGCAAAAATATTCCATCACCAACACTAACTGACAACCTTCACAGCTCGCCTACGAACCACTCATCACGCCCCTAGTTGCTCAAATGTACGCCTACCGAGATCAAGTTAATCCTTCCTGGGTTGTCGTCGACGGTCTCGAGGTCGTTGCGGAGATGGCCATCGAGGCCTTTGAGCTTATGACAGGACGGACGGCGCCCAAGAGACTGATGAAGGATGTTTGCAGGAGGACGTGGGAACAACAGCAGCGAGGTGGTGGTGATGGGGCTTCGGGGTTAGTCTTGTGATGATTGAACGCCTACCTTTTCTACTTACGCCTACTTCTTGATTTGATAGATCACGTACCAGACCAAGCTGGAGCTTTGTTGATGTTATGTGAGTGACCAAGACCGTTCTGGTGTTGAGGCTCCATTTTGATTTCGGCGCGATACCTGATAGATATCCAACATCCTTGAGAGTATCTTTCGCTGTCCCCTACTATGCAACCCAATAAATCTAGTTGACCATCTTGTCTTACCAAAGTTCAATCCTGCAAAACGGATCAACACGCAGCAAAGTTCACCTTGTCTCTTCGCTATACAAATGTGTACCCCCGTCACCAACCAGACATTGCACTTCACTAGTTGCTGTCACAAAGGTCTCGAGAACATTGTCGAGGGGGCATGAATTATGAGACCGTCCAACCGGTGGGAGTATATGGACACGTGAAGGTGAAGGGCAGGGTGGGTGCTAAAATCATGAAGTTCCGCAACGCTGCGCCTGTGGCAGCTGGTGACTTTGGCGCCTTGGGTTTTTCCCCACTGGTGGAAGGTTTTGGGCGTGTATGGGTGGAGTGCAGTAAAGGTGGACGCCTAAGGGTTTGATGTCCCGGCATTCCAGGAATCTGGTACATGGTTGTTCATCTGCAAGTGTACATACTGGATCCGGATACGAACTTTGTGCGTCTTGTATCATATCCTTGAACCCAACTCCCAGGCAGCTCCTAGATGGAAGAACTCCCAGAAGACTTCAGCTGACATAATATACCTTTACAATAATCGTGATTCCTATCACCCGAGCATATGTCTGGCAGACTTCTACCTTCTCATCATCTATCAAAAAAGATATGGTGTTTGGTGGATTCCGCGAAATTATATTGTCAGGACCGTAATCTTACGATCGTTTGCCACCGTATCAGACGTACTCCGGTCATGCAATCAAGAGTTCAAGATTTTGACACAGATTCCCTGCTTTGGCTACATAAAGTATGCTCTTCGGATAATTTCTTGGTCCAGTTCAGTGCTGTGCAGGGAAACGATGCATGAAAGTTACGGAGGTGAGGGGACATAATCGGGCGGGGGCTGTCTGATATTGGTTGTTTAGTGATGGTGATGGTGAGTGGTAACTTTGACGGTTCACTCAACTACTGAGTCTAGTATCAGTTCGTCTCGTTTTTCCTCACCTCAGTTTATCTTTTTTTTTTTTTTTTTTTTCTTCTTTTTTTCTTTGTCGGGATTCTTCTAAGATCAAATTAGCGGAAGTGGCAGGTCAGACACAAGTGAAGACAAGATGTAAGGTTGCTGGTTTAGAAAGTGGAAGGAACGTCTGGCCGCATGTACATACCTTGACCTCTGCAATGCAGAGCAAGACCTTGAGAGTGTTTTGACAATGGAAAATAACAAGGAAGAAAAAAAAACAAGTGTTCTTCTCGCTACGCACAAACTATTTATTCTCCTCTCTGCCAACTTCTCATTACGCTACTAAGAAAAAACAAAAACTTTCGTCTCGCCCGAACACACTCAAGAACACCCAAGCAACTTCTGCCTCTCTTCAACTACTTTTCACTTTCTCCTCCTCTTACCGCTCTCAAGCCACTTGCCGCTGCTCTCATCAACGATAACTCCATTCCAAACTTCTTCCCCAGACACTGCTCAAACCGGTGATGCAGACGTGGTTTCTACAATGGCAAATCAAAGCAAGATCTCCTTCTTGAGCCTCCCAGTCGAACTCAGAATCCGAATTTACAGGCTGACGTGGGACCTGGACCCTGAACCGTACACCTTCTCAATCATTTTGTACCATAACCCAGGGTCCCTGAAACACGATCTTCTCAAAGATCAGCTAACTCAGCTTCGGAAACTCAACAGCCTGTGCAGGTTCATCCGAAGCGAAGCCCTCTCCGAATTCTTCTGGCAGACGCAAGTCTATTTGCGTCATGAGCCCTACTCAAACATAGACGGTGCTTGGTATTCGGACGAGTATCAGCAGGGTCTCGACCTGATCATCAGGGATCCTCTTCTCGCCAAGTATACCAGGCACGTCTACTGGGCCATAATGCTCGATGAAGATGTGGACGATATCGATCGGCACAAGCACAGAGGCATTCGAGAGTACACACCGGAGTTTAAGGTGCCTGACATGCCCTGGCCCTGGGAATCGTATTACTTTGTCATGCGGCTACCGAATCTGACGACTCTCCATGTCGATGTCGAAACCTACAAAGACTGGCGCGATTTGCGCATGTGGTCTCGCTGTATGGCTGAGCTTTATGAGTGGCCCACAATGAAGAAGATCACTCTTCGACTTACCTTCAAAACAGCCAAGAGCATTGTCAGGAAGGCATACCGTTCGCGATGGGTCAGGCGAGGACGCTCACAGGAGCGGTTGACAAGGAATATCTTGAACCATCTCCTGACATTACCCAAGGTATGTCTCTTCCATCTTGCCATGGTCATCTTTGTACCGTATTCCCAGGTCTTTTATCTTTGATACGTCAAAACCGCAGACAATGTGGATGGTTATTTGACTAATCTTCCGCCTCGACAGGATACGTATCAAGACGCTCCATGCCATATCATCCAAAACCATTTTGGCTACCAGTGTCCCGTATGGCGCCGTGAGAAGCGGTTCTAAGGGATGTTCGAGGAAAACAGAAAGACAGTAAGGTTCTTGTTTACTCTATATATACATTCACGCACATCTTCCTAAAATTTCTCCAACCTCAACCGGCTCTTACCTTGCCTGTATGGCTTCTGGAAGTTGTTACTTACCGATACCTCTAACTTGTGGGATACCGTATTTTCATCCAAGGTCGACGTCATACTGGCTTCCTGACCATTCACCCCGAGCTCGTGCCTGCCGTGTATCTGAAGTTCTTTCCACAATCCTCAAATTGTGGGCTCTTGCGCACCTCCGCCTCGACCTTGACCCGTTCCAAATTGTTGCCCGGCCGTTCCTTTTGGCGCCCATTCACTATGCTTCCATTCACTGGCCCTCCCGTCCTGGGTATTTAGGCTGCCCTCGCTGCTTTTTCCCTTCTTTGTTCCTACTACCAGAATCAACATCTTTTCGTCGTCCCAGTCCAACACAAATCTATCCTTTCGCACCGTTTTTGATCTCCCGCCTCTCAATCCGTCAGTTATTTCATCACTTTTCCATTTTTCTGCCACATCAACCTCAAGGCAAATCACAGAAGCTCCTTTGGAGCTGGAAGCCCTTTCCCGAGACAGAATGGGCTCTCATTCGGTATTCCCCTTTTTGCGCCTTCCGGCTGAGCTCAGGCTTGAAATCTACAAGCACGCCTGGACTGTTTCGGAGGAAGACCATGTGTACCGAGTCGACTTCCGCTACAAGGACAGCAAGTTCAGGCCTACAGTTGACTACCTGAAAGCTCAACTTTCAGCAATTCGCAAGCTTGGTGCTATCAGCCAGCGCATCCGAACGGAGTCTTATTCGGAGTATTTCGACCACACGCAAATCATGCTCCGCTACGAACGCGTCATAGACATCGACGACTCCATTGGTGACCACGTCTGGGATGACCGCAACAGAAGCGCGCTGTACATCATCGGCAGTTCATACCTGCTTCAGACCCAGGCGCGGCACGTTTACCTACATTGGCCCGCTCGTTCAGAATACCATATACTCCAGGTACTTTTTGGCTTGAGGCGTGTGGACATCCGGATGCAAGAAGAGCTGCTCAACGAGCAGTGGGCATTTGAGTGTCTCTCTCGCTTCAAGAACCTGAGAAGTCTGGAAGTTCATATGTGTGAAGGCTTGGACGATCTCATATTAGATTATTACTCGAGGGAATACAAGCATGAGAATTTGCATAAGCATCGGCATCCCCATTTCGTCCACGGTTACAATGGCGGAAAGAAACTCAAGCGCTTGTTTTATGACGGCGAGCGCCGCGCAAAGCTGATCGAGGCGTTGAAGACGCACCATCAAAAGTTGGAGAAGGCGGTTGTGCGGACGGATGTTGACGATCCCGAAGCTATCAAGGATTTGAATGAGCTTCATGCATTCAAGTGGTGGCGCCGACTCAAGAAGGACATCGCAGTTTTGGCCTCCGAAGGCCCTTCCAGCGCGGTATGTACATGATTTCCAATCTGCGTGCAATTGACCCATCCTTCCCAGCCCCTTTGCATTTGGTTCACAGTAGAAGTAGAGGGAGCAGTCCACTAACATACCCTTGTGCAAATATGGTAGAAAGGGAAAAAAGAAAACACGTACGTGTTCAAGCAACACATCGGCGGCCTCAAGACTCGGTGGCCGAGGGCATCCACGTCATGATTTTCGAGCGCGCAAGCGACTGTACGCAGACCATGCCAGATGGTGAGAGGTAGAAGATCCGTCTGGTATTCGTGACGGCTTGGCGTAGGAAGATTCAAAACGGTGTTGAGTCCATGTATTGTGAAAAGCATGATCCATCGGATGGGGAAGACTTTAACTCGTCAGAACACCCATGACGTGGAGCTACGGACCATAGGACAAGATATAAGGCAAAGAAGACCAAGAGACAAAGGAGCCGAGGGAAGGAGTGGTAGAAGTAATGGAAGGGAACAGTAAACAAGAGGTGGAGAGATACAACGATTTGATGGATATGGTTGATATGGAGAGAAAAAGTAGAAAATGCCCGGACTTTGATACACAATCCCTGGAAGCACACCAGACTTCCAACCAGTTAACTATCTTCATGGCGTATCCTGATGAATAGCTTCCTTCGTTTCCCTTTATAATAAACCTTTTCTGTTCCTGACAACACCCCCCTCCTCACAATGTGACGTACCTTCTGCATATCAATTGCCATCCTCCACCATTGCGGGACAAAGAAGCAGCTAAGTTCGCTGTCCTGGGCAGGCACACTGGAGATGCAACTGGTAGACCGGCGGGAAGACAAAGTTCGGGATGTTCTCTAAGCTGGAACGATGACTTGACGAGTATTATTAGGAAATTACAGAAGACAGAAAGGGTGCTTTTACCTACTTATTTATTTGCATGCCATTTTATTCCAAGTATCACTCGTTCTTAGAAAAAGGTTGCCTTTGTTTCCTCTTGCTACACCGTACATTCCACAAAGGATCAACCAGGGAAATTCTCACGGTAAGCGTGGCCCGCAGACGGTAGGGTAGGCAAACACACACCAACTGTTCTTCTCTCTCCCTTTTGCCCTGTCTTGCACCATAGTACCTAGTACCTAGTTCCCAAAGTCCCCAAACATGAGTTTATCCATCAATAGTATCTAGCATACGTATGCCAACAACCTTCTTTCTCCCCTGTCCTCTGACCATCCCATCCCATCCCATCCCATTTCATTTCGTTTCTCTCACATCCGCAGAACCATCACCAACGGTCTAACACCAAGTAAAAACCGGATTCCTGCTCTTCACAGCCTCCAGCCTCTCCACAATCACCTTTCTCTGATTCCCCTCCATCCCCTCCGCCGCCGCATACCCCAAATCTCCCCCGGCATCATCCAACTCGTCCATATCCCCATCGACATTCACATAGCCACCACCAAACATGCCTTCCCCTGCTCCTTCGAGACTCCACTCCCTTGCATGCGCGTTGTGAGAGTAGCTAGTGCTGTACATCTGACTAGCAATGGTGTTGCCGACCTTTCGGCTCGCGGGCGTAGCGAAGCTAAAGCGGCGCTCGTGATAGCCTGCTTGGCCGGTAGCGCCGGGGCCAGCGGAACCGTCGCGTTCGGGGTTGTACATGTTTAGACCATTCGCTGCTGGAGGGCGGAAAGAGACAGGGTAGTGCTTTCGGGTGGCTGTGGGGTTGTCGGACTCGCTGCGCCGAGCAGGAGGGGAGGCAAGGGGGTGGTCGATTGTTGGCGTGGTCCCATTGGGAGGGGAGATTTGGCCTTCTGGTAGGGATTGGGGGTAGTCGTCGTATATAGTTGCGGGACTGGCGATCTCGAAGCGGCCGGGGTGAGGAAGGTCCATGTTGTTGCTGGAGCCGAGACCGAGGAGATCAGCGACCGCGGGCTTGGACGAGTTGCCCGCGAAGCCAATGTCCATTTCTTCTTCGTCAATCGTGGTCTTGTGCCTGTTGCCGGTCGTGAAGTAATCAGTTTGTCCTTGGTGTTGTTCACGGTCAGCGGCAACAGTGGCGGCGGCCTGGCGACGCATCTCGGCGCTGGGAGCCCTCATGGGGACGGCTACGGGCACGTCGACAAGGTCGTCCCAGACGCAAACCTTGGCGCGGCGAGTCAGTTCTAGGGGACCGTGGTCGGGCGTTTTCAGCGTTTCGACCACGTTCCAGGCTTGACCCTTCATGACGGCAATCTGCTTGGCAAACATGCGCTCTTGAAAGTCGGGGTCAAGCTGGAAGACTCGTCGAAGGGCAAGTTGTGTTTGACTCCACCAGGCGGTGGATGTTAGTAGAGGGAGGAAGTGGTCCCGTGTCTTCTGGGAGAACGGTCGGCCGATGAGATCGACTGGTAGGAACAGCCATCCGAAAGGGAAGCTAGAGCCATTGTTAGCAACAGTCAGTCAGTGGGCAGATAGATAGAGCAAGCACACCTTCTCCAAGCATCCGGATGTTTCCACGGCCACGACAAAGAGTTATCGATAGCGCCAATCGTGATCTTCGGGTCCTCAATCGCCGCCCCCGTCGACGTCGAGGCATCCATCGGCTTCTGCGTCCTATAAGGATACGAGGCCCTCGTCTTAGGAGGCCCCCTTTGACTCAGGTCCACCGGCCTAGGCCCTTGCTCCGCTGCATCATCCTCCTCTTCCCTCTCTTCGGTATTCGTGTTAAGATGCACCGGTTCCGACACTATCGACACCTCCTGGGTTTCCCAATCCACCTTGATCATCCAATTGTCCAAGCCTCTGTCCGTGTTCCGCATAATGTAATCCAAAATGACTAGCTTCTCCAGCTCCTCCCTGAAAGCCTGCTTCAGGGTGGGCGTCCAGACAAAATTGTCTGGTCCCGGTGTGAGGGAGACTGGACTGCTGTTCTCGTCATCACTGTCGCCCTCGCCCGCCGGCGAGCTGCCGGGGCGACAGCTGTCCACCCAACGCTTCTTTTTCTTCCGTTGCGGATCACTGGTCCGGAACCCGGAGAGGTACTGGTCTGGCCACGGGTGTTCCCGAAGGAAAAGGTTGGCGTCTTTGAATCCCTTGAGGAAAACCTGAAAGCTACCTGGCTTGGCAGGTAATGATTTCTTGCTCCGGGAGTAGGTATAACGGTCCCAAAATGGGTAGTGGAAGGATTTGGAGGAGAGGTAGACGACGTCGGTATAGGGGACCATGTGCGTGCGGAGCTGGGCGTCGAGGACGTAGGCGGCGGCTTCGCTGACGTAGGAAAGGTTGGGAATCAAGCTGTAACAGATACATCATGTCAGTAAAAGACCATTGCCATTCTGCAGACGACAGACAGGAGTACATACCAAGCCCTGCCAAAACAACAAGGAAACAGATTGCGATGAATCCACTTGTTCCACTTGGGATTACCCGCCGCATATGGTTCCTCGTCCTTGGGTTTAAACACACCCACCACCTTGCCCTCGGTATTTCTTGCAAAGTAACTCCCCGAACTGCCCTGGGAGATCATCCTCGGATGCACCCCCTGCTCAATCGCCGTCCTGACACTGTCCACAATCGCCTCGAACTCGGCCTTGGTCATGTACCCCGGCTCCGGCCTGGCCAGCATCTCCGCGGTGACGGGCCTCACGCCCTCGGGCGCTTGGAACACGGTATGATGGATCTCGAGCTGCTCATCCTCCTCCCCGCCCTTCTTCTTGCCGCGCTTGAACTTGCTGGCGATCTCATCGGCCCAGCGCTCCAGACGCGCGTTGATGGCTTTGAGGTCCACGCCCGAGTTGCTACGTTGTCGTGGTCCCCGGTTGCCCTTCCTTCCGCCTGGGGGCCGGGACGAGGAGCCGGGCATCTTGGGGCTGGTCATGCCCGAGTGCGGGCGCGGTTGCGTGATGGCTGCATAGCGGGGTGCGGAGGCGGGCTGGAGCGAGGCTACGCTGTAGTCGAGGGGGTCTGTGTCCGAGTCGTCGCTGAACTGGTCGGCTTGGGCGAGGCGCTCATAGCCCGTCGTGGCGGGCCGTGTGCGTGGCATTGTGATGGACGGTTTTTCTGGAAATTATGTCTGTGTGTGTATGGTAGCTCGGCTGTTTGCTTGGCGAGCTGCTAGTCACCGGTGTGGTAGACTTGAGATGGCGCGATGTTGTTATCGGGTGCCAAGCGAGTGTTGCAGGTGTCAAAGAGGCTTTCGTTTTATACCGTAAACATTGTGGCCTCGGAGATCGGTGTCGTAATCGTCGATGACTCGGCTCGGTCGAGAGCGAAAGGGGAAGGTCGGGAATGCGGCAAGCTTTCTCGAGATCCGAAGGCGGGGAGGGTGGAACAATAGGACGAGTGACAGGTAAGCAGAAGTGGAAGCAGGTGAGATGCTGGTCGAGAATTAATACAATGTAAATGGATTACACAGTGTCGCCCGCTCGGGGGATGTGTAGTGTAGTAGCCGTAATGATGGTGATGATATATTATCGAACTGGTGTTGTTGGCGTTGTCTCGGAGGGATGATCGCTAAATCCGCCGCGTAGCTGAGAGGCGTCCTGTAGGTAGGTCTCGAATCTCGTTTGTTGATTGGGGATTGCCCGCTCGATCCGATTGTATCAAACGATGCTTGCCGGTTACGCTTCGCAATTACTCGACACTGGGCCCTTTGTTTGAGGTCGGGACGGGAGTCGCTGTTTGTTCGTTTCCCGGTATTGCAGTTGGTTTGGCAGGCACCAGGTGGTGAAGAAAGACAGATCGGAAGTGTCCAAGTGGAGGAATGGGAAGAGGAACGGGCAATGACTTCCACATCATTGGAACCCGAATAGACCTAACGTCGGGACACGCACCCAAGTGGAAGCCGGGGGAGGCTACAACCAGTGCGACCAACGCTTAGGGCGGTGGGCGACCAACCTTGCTAGCGGATGGAACCCCCGTGGCAGCGCCCATCCAATTCGCTGAAACCCGATGGACGCGTTGCGTTTAGGACCATGCACTAACAATTATCTGCAGATCATCCACGGCGGCGTGAGTCTATTGATCTGGAGCCCCTGAATTGACATCAACAATCGCATCACCACAACAATCATCAACGTCACGGCATCACTCAACGACGAGGCATGGTTCACATGATGTTCTACCGCTTTTTCTAATCACATTGAAAATGGATATGTATCATGAGCTTATATTGCAAGTCAAGAAGTCCTACTCCAGCGAGGCAACGAATATTGCGGTGTATTTCACATCAATTCACTTTGTAGTAGAACAGGCAATTTTCATTGTGGGCAAACTTTGGCTCAGATTTCACTAACCGCTCAGCCCTATCAATCTGCGATGTAGCCATTATCATTGAGCTGGTTTCATAGAGGTAAAGTCCGCTCCCCAATGCCAACTGTCCACTGAGACATGCCTTTGCCATTCCTTCCAATGCCCTTCCAAATGCCCCAAATGCCTATGCTAAGTGGCAAGAGGTCTTTTTTTATGAAAACTCAATCCCTAATGTCCTGTCCGAAAGTCATCCATGAATGCATAATGAATTTCCTGGGTATCATGCCGGGTGCCGATGCGCCGATGCTGATGCAAATGTCCCATCCCAAGCCAACCCAAACCCCCTAATGGAATCCAAGCTTCCTCTTCTCCTCAAAGCTCATCTCCTTCCACTTCCTAACCCTCTTCGCCTCCTCATCCAGGCTCCTAACCTCCCCCCTCAACCACTCCACCTCCTTCACCTGGGCCTGCGCCATCGCCAGGTCCATCGCCTCCTTGATCTCATCATACTGCTCCTTGGCAGTCCTGACATTACCCTCCTCATCTTCATCATCCTCGGGGTAAATACCCCGGGCCATGTTCTCCCTCTCCTCTCTAATCGCCTGGCGCCTGGCGGCTGGACAGAGCTTACAAGCCTTCTCGGGAGCCGTGGCCTTTGCCGAGGTATCGCAAAGCCACCACCCGCCATGCTCGCGCTTCCACGAGGTAGGCCACTCGGGATGCGGGTCATGAAACTCGTCGACGATATTGGAGAGCGGCTTCTTCTTGGTAGGAGCTCCCTCCTCCTCCTCCTTCTTCTTCTCCTCCTTGGCCTTTTGGTGGAGCTCAGCAAACTTGACCATCAACTCGTAGAATCTGTCGTGCGGCTTGGAGGAACGGAGCGGGACGATTTGTTGGGCGTCGAAGATTGGGAACCACGCGGGGACCTTCCGGGAGTTGTCGTGAGGGGCGGCGCACATGGGGTCGAGCATCTGGCCGGCGGCGAAGAGGGTTTGCGGTTCGGTGAGTTCGAGATCCGCGAGGAGGGTGTCATCTTCGTTGTTGTTGTTGTTGTCGTCGTCCTCGCGGTCAAAGTCGGCGGCGGCGGTTGCTCTGCCTTTGCCTTTTCCCTTGGCTTTGTCTTTCTTGGCACTGGTGGCGCGGGCTTTGGCTTGCTTGTGTTGGCGCTTGGCCTCTTCCTCCACGTACTTCTGGCTCTGAAGTTTGATAAAACTCATGAGGCGCCTCTGCTCTTCTTGGTTTGCCTTGTCGTCGGCTTGGCGCTTGGCGTCGGCGCGATGGAGATCCGAGACGTGGATGCTGTCCAGATAGAGGGCCTTACCGACGATTAGTTCGTACTCGTGAAACTGCTTCGCGATCTCGAACAGTAGCTCTTGGCACTTGTTGTTGTTCTCCTCCTGTTGCATTTTGAGTTCATTCTCGCGAGCCTGAGCGAGGAATCTCTGGGTGCCGACTAGGACGTTGAGGCCGCGTACGCGCTTGAGCTTGTGTCTAAGGCTCGAGAGTTCCTCGTAGATTTTACCATTCGCCAAGTGAATCTCTTTGACCCTTGCTTGAAGAGCATCCACCTGAGCCTGGATGTCCTTGATGGACTTGACGTAATGCGTAGTGTCCTCGTGCAGAAAGTCGAGCCAACCGTCGAGCTCGTGGGTGAAGCCGAAAAGCTTGCCTTTGTCGAGTTTGGAGACGTCGTCACAAGGCTGTTCAACACAATGGCCGACAAAGTCGTCGTATCGCATAAGCTTGCCGTCGTTGACCCAAGGATCCCTGATCGTCTCGACGTGCTCCCAGGGGAAGGCTTCTGCTGCCGCTTGGTTTAGAGACTTTGCTGGGTATCTGATGGCGTTGAACATAAAGAACGGAAAGTCAGTCGATTCCTTCATGACTCTGTGCCAGGGGTGCAAGAAGTATTCCGGTCCTTCAACTATCTCGCCGACGGGGAGACCAAGGTAGGCCTCGGGCGATCGGAATCTGGGGTCATTCTTGCGATCAACTACCGCGGTGGAGGACTCGCCCTCTTCCTCCGTCGTGTTGTTACCAGGTAGAATGGCCGCTTGTGCCAAAATGGTCGCCCCTGACATGAAAGAGTCGGTGCCGGCATAACTCGTGGCATAGCTGGTACTAGCCAAGGTTGAAGATGACGCTGGAAGGGGGATATCTTGGGGTCTGGACGACGGAAGGGGGATATTGTGAGCACCCGAGGGACGGCTACTGGCCGTGAGCAAGCCTGGGGTTTGCTGACCCGGGCAAGAAGGGCGAGGAGAGCGGGACATGTTCTTGAGGCTATAAGCAGTGGCTATACTTGTAGCTAGGGTAGGTCTTGGGACCGTCATGAGTCGGCCCACCACGGGGTTGGGGAGTGAAATGGTATCCCGCGTAGGGCGGGGTCTTCTTGGAATAACCATATTGTCGTTGCGTTCGACTACTGAAGAAAATGATGCGGCTTCGTTGTTGACGCGTACCTTTTCTGATGAAGAAGGACGTAACAGTTGATGAGGTCTGACAGTGAAGATCAAGATAATCGAATAGTGGGTAAGCGTCGTGTTCATCAACTGTAGACAGAGTTAGACCAGTGATATAGTGGAGTGGCCTTTTGTTGATGCTTACCTCTGGTGAAGATGAAGTGATAGTCGACGCGATGATGGTCGTCAAGGGTTGATAGCTGAAGAGTAAGTGTCGACGTGTGTTACGATCGTCAAGAGATGAAGGTGAACCGATATGACCGTAAACTGATGATCGATGAATTAGTGTCAGTCGACGAGCGTACCAGCGGATGAGGAGTAGTAGATAGTTGAGCAGCTTACCTTGTGAAAATCGTTAGGTCAGAAGCCAACGACAGTTGGTAGTATTCTATCGACTGAAGCACGCAGTTCGAGTGGAATAGTTGATGCACAATGGCGGAGATGTTCGTAGATGGAGGGGTATTGTCTGAGTTGAAGAGGTGCTGTTCTTGCAAAGTGGAATGCTGTGCGGAGCGGCAACAGTAGGAGTTGCGGATTGCGCTGTTGGTTGGTAGTGGGAAGGGTGAGTTCTGACTAAAGAGAGGTTGAAAAAAAGATCTTATACCCTCCTACCGTCGACGGTCACCCTCCACTGTCGCACTCCAGGTTTGTTGTCGCCGACGAGGGAAGTGTGGTTTAAGGCAGATAGACAGTAAACACTTGCGCTGTAACGGTCAAACAGAGGAGCAGGTTTGGAAAACTGGTGATGTTCCATGAACAGCCCCACGAACAGCCAAGAACAGTGATGCTGTTGCCAGATCAAGTGCGGTGGATGCAAGAACAGAGAGCACAGTCCAACTAGTGCCGTCTGTTGTTCAGTACGTACTCGTTTCGGTGCCCTCGCCGTCCTCAGCAAGGCTTAGGGGTGGTCGGCGGCAGCGACAGTGGACGGTCTCAACAAAAGGGGTGACGTAACGGATTCAGGTCGTCCGATATTCAACGAGCAGGTGAAGGTACGCGAGCCTCGTCCTCGAGGCTGGACGCTTACAACCGTGGCTACCCAGCCTTGACGACCCTTCGACTTTGAACCTTAGTGAGGCAAAACACAACAGGGCACACGCACACCGCACCTGATTCGAGGCTGGGGAATCGTAAATTTGGTCTATCGACGACGATAGTATTGGCAACGGTTACAATGACGACAGCAAAGACCGAGAGCAAAGCGCCAGATGAAAAGAACTCGACATGATTGATAGAGGCATGCTTTGATAGAACAAGATCAAGAGAATTCCTAGAGTGCCATAGCCGCAACAGACCCAACTGACACCGTCTCGCGTAGTCGTTTGTCCTTCTCAAGCAACAAGATCTGCTTCTTCTTCCGCTTCTTGACCGCCGACAAGTCCGCAAACCTGCCACGCGCCCCATGCTTAAACTTGGTGATCATATCCGACGCCGCACCTCTCGTGACATCCGTGGGCTCGACCGGCTCCTGCCCGCGACGAATCGTCCGGTTGATAAACTTAATCTGGCCGTCGGTTGCGGGATCATCGCGCCACTTCATACCTCTGTGGATAAAGTTGCGAGGGTACTTTCCTTGTCCAGCTGATGAGGCAAGAAAGCTGTCGGCACCGTGAACGGCGTCGGCAAATGTTTCGGCCTTTAGGATCTCGCGTGGTGACGCATAGGGAGATTTGGATGGCGTGGACACAGGCAGCGTGCGCACTTCGTAGGCAACCCATGGTGGTGCCCCTTGCTCTTCTTCCTCGGGCGCAACCTTCTCCAGCTTGACGTAGGAGCCGTCAGGGCCACTGATAACATACTTGTCCTGCCCGATCATCACCCAGGAGTACTGGCTGATCGAGCGGATGTGTCTCTCGCCCGACGAGTCGGCAATCAAGTCAAAGACCGACTCGTACTCGGTGAAGGTAACAGCCCATTCACCCTGCGGCGCCGGATTTGTGCGCTCAGTCGAGTAATAGACAGTCTCCTTCCTTGCCTCCTCCTCTGCCCTTCGCTCTCCTTGTTCCTTCATATCCTCCACCGACGCTTCCTCCACCAACAGATCCGGATCGAGCCCAAACAGCGTTGGTGTCGTGACGATTCCCGTCGCCAAGCTTGATACCATATCGATAATATGACAATTCTCCTTGCCGGGGTACAACCTCATGCCGCGTCCAATCATCTGAATCAGCAGGTTCCTTGACTTTGTCGGCCTCGCCATTAAGATACAGTCGATATTTGGGATATCCGTCCCCTCCGTGAACACCCCGCAGTTCACCAGCACAGGGAATTCGAACCTTTTAAACGCGTCCAAAATGTCGGCCCGCTCCTTGGCGGGCGTGTCACTCGTCACAAACCGCGCGTCGTAGCCGTATCGCCTGAATGTGGCCGTCATGTCCGCTACGTGGGCGAGGTCGACGCAAAACACCAGTGTGGACTTGCGGTTACCTGCTTTGGCGTACCAAGTACGCACAGCGATGTCGTTGGTTGCCTCGGAATTGACGACGCTAGAAAGCTGTGCTATGTCAAAGTCTCCTCCCGCACCCTTCTTGACATTGCTCAGGTCTACCGATGAGTCGACGGTGGTGAAAATGACGTCGGACAACCATTTGTCGCCAATCATGTCAACGTAGTCCTTGTGGTAGACAATTTCATCGATAGCTGCTCCCAACCGGAGACCGTCTGCTCTCGAGAAAGTGGCCGAGACGCCGACCAGATGGGGCGAGTCGATCTGCTTTTGTCGGAGACCAAAGTGCTCGAGGGTGCGCAGGTAGCCGGGGGCGACAATGTGGTGGGCTTCGTCAACGAGGACGAGCTTGAAGCGCGATGGGTCGAACTTGAGCAGACGATCACCGGAGATGATGGACTGCAGACTAGCGACAGTAATGTCGGCGATGCCGGAGGCTTTGACGTTGCCCATCTCGACTTCGACCGTCTTGTGCGGGTAGGTGTTGGCGCAGTGACGGGCGGCTTGCTCGACTAGTTCCCGGCGGTGGGCGATGATGAGGGTTTGGGTGGCATTGTCAGAACGAGGCTCGATGCGGTCAATGAGGTGGGTGAAAATGACCTTGATAAGAGTTTAGTAAGTGGTTATTCGTGATAGTTGTGAGAAGGGGGTGGCCCACGGTTTTACCAGCACCGGTAGCTAATGAGACTCCCAGCCGTTTGTGACCCTGGTTGATCGCTGCCAGGACGGACTGGATGCATTCTTCTTGATAATCACGAAGTTGGATTTGTTGTGACAGGGCGTTTGCCAGACGGACTGAGCCTGTGAATGATCGTGAGTGGCAATTTGATCGTGATGATGATGGGCTGCCCAACGTTCCTCTCCATATTGAGCTACGTGGTGTCGTAAGGCTCAATGTCCTTGTGGCTGTTATGAGCCTTCTCATAGAGACACTCATTCCTCCGAATTTACTTTGTTTACTCGCAGTGATGATGTCTCTCTTTGACTGCCACTCGTCCGTCCTCTTTGTTCGCTCACCAACAGACAAAGCCCATGACACTCGACTCGAAGTGACGGTTGAGGGAGGTTTATAGTAATGTCATATGATAAGGAGCGACTGAGCGAAAAAGGGCAATTGAAAATATGAAGATTCTACAATGTTCGCCGGACTCCGGATGGTTGATGTTTCAGTGAGATGTTGTTGTCCAAGGCAGGCGCATGTGATGGTCGTCGAAAGCTGTGCGTTTAGCAAGCAACCTCTGCCGAGATCACTGTTCACCAATCATACCTCTAGCCATTGTTTCGCTGCTGCGCATGTCCCAAGGACTTTGTATTCTCTATATACCGAACAATACTGTTGGTGACCTATTGCTGACCCTGGATATGCCCTCAACCAGTCCTCCTTCCTCCATCTTATTTCAGATCCATTATCTTGTCCAACTCAAATGGTGTTGTTAGCATCGTCGTCCATTGCTGACTTGAACTTTCATCAACCAGGTGGGTCATGCTGTTAGAAAGACTGTGCCTGTCAAAACGATCAAGACGTACCTTGGTCGATGTGATTGGTTGTAGGTGCTGCGGTTAAAGTGGGGATCCGAAAAGGTACCTGATCTGCAGTCACTGGTCTACAGAATATTCGCAACGTCGAAAAACCACTTTCACAGGATCATCAATGAATCATCATAGCTGGTTGTCTACCTAGATACATCAGAGACTTTAGTGTAATACTTACTTGAGCTATCAACCAAATCTGATGAGACAAAGGTCGTTCCTGTCTATCACGTTGACTTTTTGGTACGAGTCCAACTTCTACGTATTCTAGGTATCTGTTCGTTCCCCACATTCAAGTGCATGGATTTCCTCACTTCACATCTTCGTCTCCTTCAACTCCGTCGCAACGTCTATCTTACACACAATGACAAGCCAGCTTGAGAAGTCGCAACCTTGTCCATGATTTCATGATATTATCTTGTCCTTGATACATCTGCCCTTTCTCCGTTGTTCTCATCCAATCGAGGCAAAGAAAAAAGCAGTCAGATGGATTCAGACCCTGGACTCAGTGACCACCATGCCGCCGGCAATGGCTCTCCCCACCATCAACGACCACGACGCTCAGTCCGAAGCCAAAGTCGAAGTCTACAGCCAGAGTCTGACGCAGATCATCACTGTGTAAAAACCGAACCTCAAAGCGACCACGATAACGACAGAAATGACGCCGAGTCGCATTACGGAAGCGCCATCGACGATGCTGAATTCGACTACGCCCAGCTAGACGGCATCCCTCGCCGCCGACACCAGGTAGAATCGGCAGGCAGCGAATATGAACCACCTTCCGATGAAGACGTCGACCTAGAAAAGACAAAGAGGGGAAGGTCGCGCTCGCGATCGAAATCCGTCCTCACCCCGCGCCCTCCAAAACGTTCATCAGACGGCCTAGCTCTCCATGCAGAACGGCCCCCAAAACGGCACAAAACCCCCTTCAACCACTCCTACCTCGCCCTCCTGAACGCCGACATTACCGATGCCGCCTCGCGCTTCGTTCCCTCCGGCGACGAAACCACCCAGCAACTAGCTTCTTCCCAGATCGGTCTCACCGTCTGGACCCCCGCTGAAAAAGAGCTCTTCTTTTCCGCAGTCTCCCGTCTCGGCCCAGACTCCGCTTCCGCCATCGCTTTACGAATCCGCACCAAAAGCGAGCTCGAAGTTGCCGAGTACCTGGAAGTCTTTCGGCAGACCATCAAGACTAGGCAGGACCCCAAACTCGCAACCCTGGCGCAGTTGCTGCAGCCCCTGACGCCAGCCGAGGTTCCGGCGGCTGTGGAACTAAGTCAGCAGTGCTGTAATGCCCTCGAGGAGGCGGCAGATGCGGTCGCTAGCAGGCAAGAGTCGTGGGAGGAGGTGGAAGAGATGCGGAAGTGGGGGGAGAACAGGTGGTTGATCAGGAAGGATAACGTAAAGGGGTTGGAGATGGAGGCAAGAGAGGAGACGGAGAAAAAGACGGAAAGGAAGCAGAGAGAAGAAAAGGGAAAAGGCAAAGATGCGAATCAAGATGGTGATTATGAGGCGTTAGTAAAAACCGAGGAGGACGTCGATGAATTTGGCCGAAGGAAATTGCCCGCTCTTGACCTGTTCCGAGTTCGAAAAATGCTCGACCTTTCCGAGAACGTCTTCATGAATTCTACCGTCGACGACTACAACTGGAGCAGCATGTCCGACGAACCTCCTGCCATTCGAGCCACGGCCCTCGAGGATTTACATTCGCTGGTAGTCTCGCTAACGCGAAGGCTCGTTGCGGCAGTCATTTACATCAGCGAATCACGCATCAAAGCCAAACGGGCCGTTCACCCATCAACACGAAACCATGTCTGGGTACAGGACGTCGAAGCGGCAGTCCTTTCCCTAGGGTTAAAGAAGGATAGCCATCAATTCTGGGCTAAAGCAGCAAGACGGTTAAGACTGGATGTCTACGGGGACGAAGACCATGACTACAAGGAGGAACTGGCGCGAAAAGAGGAAGAAGGGATAGATGTGGACGTTGACATGATACGAGACGAACCAGAGCCAATGTCCTACCCCGAAGTAGAAGAAGCCCTAGGCCTCGAACCTGATACCAACCGCCCAGAATCCGACGACGCGGACGAATTTGACGAGGATGAACGAAGCGACGTCGAGTCTCTAGCCTCCCTTTCTTCCACGCCTTCCCTCGACGAGCTCGACAATCTCGAACAGAATATCGAGGAGCCCACCCAGACTGAACCACATCCAATTGCTCCATCAAGCCCTGCCCCATCCGAACATCATCAACTGGACCCTGTCGAAGACGAAGCCATCAAATCCGAAGCCAAAGAACTACTCCGCTACTCGGCTCTTCCCATGGCCATCACTTCTCGTGCTAGACAAATCCTCTACGCTCGTATCCGCACACAGCGCGCTCAGGAGGCGTACGCTGACGCGCTGGACATGCGGGCTAGTTACAAGGAAGAGAAGAGGATGTGGCAGCTGTTGGGACGAGAGCCACCAGAGGACTTGGTCCTGGTTAAAGGGGAAATACCGCAGGAGCCGGTGGCTACGGGGAGGCATACGGGGGTTGATGAGCTGTTAGGGACGAGGGGGGTGGAAGTGGGCGCTTGGAGGGAAAAGGTTGAGGAGGGATTTAGAGGTGCTGAGTGGGAGGTTGAATGGCAAACGCATTTAGAAGATCCCAAGGAGCGTGGGAGGTGACAACCAGTGAAGTGTCACTTATGCGGTACGTGGAGTTTGGTAACTTTGGGGAAGACTGGGGGCAGAGGAAGGAAGATAGTCCCAAGATGGCCACTCAGAATCCGGGTTGGCTAGCATGTCATGTATGTTCACCGGACTCCTCTTGAAACACAAATGATACTGCAGGTTGGAAATCTACAACACTACATCTTCGAATACATCCATCTACAACCCACTCCCAAAAACCTCATCCTTCTTCGTCTTCCGATCCCACACCACCTGTCCATCACTCCTCCTCTTGAAATACACAATGCGATGCTGCGGGATGAATTCCTCATCCGTCTGCTCCGTCTTCCACATATCCAGTGCTCTCTCCTTCACTCCTAGGAACCGATCCTCGTAACCAACCACGTAGTCAGAACTGTCGATGGCCGAGTCCCAGCGTAGTCTGTTCATCACGTCCCCTGCCGAGCGAAGCTTCGGGCCTGGTTCCAGTCTTGGTTGCTGCGTCTCCTCTATCGGTTTCTTGTTTTTGCCCTTTTTCTTCTTCGGAGCGGTGTCGTCGAGGTCCTCAAGCAATGAAGCGTCTTCCTCGTCGTCATCCTCAGGGTCAGAGTCTGACTCGTCTTCGCCAGGAGTGTACTCGCCTACCCAGTCGTTGCGAGTGTCGAGTTGGAGGTTGCGCAGTTCGGAGCGTTTCACTATGCTGGCGCTCATCCAGCTGCTCGAGGCATCAAAATACTTCTCGTCTGACCGGATGGCTTCCTCAAAGCGTTGAAGCGCGGTTTGGATGGCGCCAAGCGCGAGTTTGAGGTCTTCTTTGCTGGTAGTGGTATCGGCGTCGAGGCCCAGGAGGTAGGAGGCTTGGTAGTCGCGGGGTCCGGTTCCTTCGGTGGCCGTCTGCTCATCATTTTCGGCTTGTTGAGAGGCAGTGTCGGCCTCGACAAAGCGTCCAGGCCACATCCTGACATACACCCCGGGTGCCCTCCTATGAAGATCAACAAGGAGCATCACGCACCGACTCTCCAACCAGCCCACAAACTGCGCACCCTTCGACGACGACAATCCCCAATACTGCACATCAACCTTGACATAGCTCTTGTACCCCGTCAAGAACTCCTCTGCACCACTTCCCTTTAAAAACTCCTTCCAGCTCTTCACTTCTCCCTTCACCAACAAGTCCCTCGCCCGCTTAAACTCGTCCTTCAGCGTCCTAACACTCCAAACACTCGCCTGCCCGCTAGTGTTCAGTCCCGGTCCAAACCACCCAAGCACAACCATCGCCTCCCTCCCCGTTCGTCTATACACCTCCTTCTCCCCTCCTTTTTCCCGCTTCAGCCTCAACCAAGGACAAACCTCATCATACACCATATCCTTCTCCCAATCAAACTGAGCATACTCTTCAAAGAAACTCGCCACCAACTCCTCCACCCCAACACCACTAACTCCCCCAGCCCCAAGCGCAAGAGCTTTATATACCCTTGCCAACATGACCGAGATCTGTATCCCTCCCAAATACCCAAACCGCTGGGCATACACCCCCCTACCTTTCGCCCAGCTCCTCACAGCTCTATGGGCTTGCCTAAACACTGCCAAGTCAGGCACCGTCCGCCGCAAATAATCCAGATCCCTGGCCGCTTTCAGTTTCGTCAGCGTCAGCGCTGGCAAAGACCAGACGGCGTTTCCAGGCGGGGCTGTTGATAAGATGCGAGGCCAGTGCGAGGCAATGTGTGCCGCGGGACAGTATTGCAGGTCGAATTTGATTTGGCAGAGGGAGAGTTCGAGCATGGTGCCGGTTGAGGAAGAGATGCGGCGGAGGATTTTGGGTTGGTGTTCCTGAGAGTAGAGCGGGGAAGAGGAGGCGCGCCGGAGACGTTGGATGGCGAGGGAGAAGAAGGTGGTGGTGGAGAAGGGACCGATGGCTAGGACGTCGATGTCAGAGGAGGAGGTGTGAACTCCGAGAGCGAAGGAACCGACAGGGGTTATGATCAAGGGCGGCTGGTTGGATCGGGGTTGGGTCTCGGAGGTGGTAGTAAGATCGGTGGTTGGTGGCTGGGGAGACTGACTCGGGGGAGGTGTGTCAAGGAGGATGGCCTTGAGGGCTTGGAAAGCTGCTTTGCGCTTGTCTGTCTCTTCCTGGGAAGGAAGGATGTTGAGCTCAGCCATGGCCTCTTTCAGCGATCCTGGCTCGGAGAGAGGGCCGTCGAGTGGTGTAACCAGCTTGATAGACGTTTCTAACGTAGTGGCACCGCTCTTTTCCTCAGCCGCCTTCTCAGTCTGCTCAGTGGTATCCTGCTGAACAATCTTTAAAAGACACCTCACCCCCCAATGATCACTCCCATACTGCCCCATCTCATGACCCTGTCCTTTCTCCTGATCACTCTTGAGGAATCCAAACCGATTGAACCTCCCGATCCTCAACACCTGTTGACCCCTGACCAAAATCCGATCATACCTCTGCGGCCGCATATTCCCTCCACTACCCACCACCTTGGCTGCGACATCATTCCTGGTCGGATCGTAGGTAGCTCCTTGCTCGCCGGAAAACAACATATTATCCTCTCCTTCCTCGTCCCTGTCGTCCATGATGTCCTCCTCTTCTTGAGTCCATCCCTCTCCCAAAGCAGCACGACCTACCACCCAAGCGTCTTCCACCCCTAGGCCCTCTTCCTCCTTCCACATCCTTTCGACACTATTCAGTGTCGCCATGGTTTCCCGGGAAATCTTCCCAGCTTTCACAGCTTGCTCAACAGTCCAGCTTGAAGATGTCAGATTGAAGTCCCCGGCAACCACCCACGGATTCTCCGGAAATTTCTCCTTCAGATGCCCAATTACCCGCTGCATCTCTCCCTTCTTGGCAGCTACAGTCATGTCCGTCAGTCCATGACTCAAATGAACCGCTGCCAGCACGAGGGGCTGACCAGGATTGCTTCCGTGGATGGTAGGAAACCGGGCAATGACAGAGCCTTTGTGCTTCCTAGCAAAAGGGAGCCAAGACCAGGAGAAGGGGTGTTTGGACAAGATAACTTGGTTGAGAAAGTTGGGGAGGGGAGATGCATCGGGTTGAGAGGGAGGGGGGTGGGAGACGTAAGGGTAGAGGTGTCGTAAGGCCTGGGATTCGGGAGATGTGTTGGAGGGGGAGAGAATGAAACAAAGGAAAGAGTCTGTGACTTCTTGAAGGAGAAGAATATCTGCTTTGGCGCTAGGAGATAGGAGGTTGCGGAGGATGAGGCGGTATCGAGCTTCTTGATCGTTGGATGAAGAAGAGGAGTGCTCGAAATCAGCAAGGACGTTCCAGGATGCTATGCTTAGCAATTCTGGCGTCTTTGTCTCTTCCTCTCCCTTCCCAGCATCATCCCTCACCCAAACCCCCCTCTCCTCATCAAACCTCCAATTCCTCTGCATCTCCTCCACATCCCTCTCCTCCCCCTCCCACCCCGCATCCATTTTCAAAGCCTCCTCCCAATCAACCGGATTCTCATGTATCGAACATCCCACCTCCTCCCCCAAGTTTATCGTGCCCCAAACCTTCATCTTCCCCTTACTAGGACCATCGCTCTGATCCCTAACCAACACCCAAACCTGCTCAACCTCCCACTCCACCGTCGGCAGCAATCCCACTTTTTCCACCAGGAACTTGTGTGCTGAGGATCGGCTGTCTTCAGACTGGGCAATTGTCATGTGCGGTTTGTATTCGCCTTCAACCTGCTGGTGGTATCCCAATTCCCCAAGTATTTCCGCTCTCAGTCTTGACAACGACGACGACGTGCTTGTGAGGTTAGTTTCGTCACACCGATATATCGTATTATGCTTCTTCCTGTGCTCAAAAACCCCCACCCCATCCAACCTCACCCTCACTTTATCCTCCTCCTCAAACACAACCGGCCCCCCACCTCCTCCTCCTCCTCCTCCTGGGTGGCATCGTCCGAACTGCTGCTGCTTCCCATCAGGCCCCCCCACCGTCCATGCCTGCGCCCCCTCATCCAGCTTTATACCCCTTGCCTCATTTCTTTTCCTCCTCCCCTCAAGAACCCCCCTCGGAGCCAACTCCATTGTATCTTGCAGATCTTCTGGCTCGACAAAGGGGTAGACGAGGTTGATGTGAGGTGGCCATTTAGTGTATGCTTTGTCGTAGAGGGAGCGAAGGGCATTGATCGGGGCCCAGAGATGGGGAGGGGGAATTATGGCGAGGGCTGTGTTGTGGGATGAGAGGGGGGGTGGTGTCCAGGGTGATTTTAATGAGGATGGTTTTGGAGCAGCAGCAGCAGCAGCAGCAGCAGCAGCAGGAGGAGGAGGAGAAGCGGGTTCTGGGGAGGGAACCGTGGACGCCATGGTTTTCCTTTTCTCTTTCCAAGTTGTCGTAGGTGAGATGATTGTTGATTGATGCTTTGATGGTTTGGTTTGCTTTGGTTCAGTCTGGGTGGTTTTGCTGATTGTTGTTGGCTTGCTGCAAGGAAAACACAACAGGGTAGACAAACAGGAAAGTATTTAGCTGCGAATGGATCTTTTTACTTATCCCGCAAGAATGCTGACTGACTGACTGACTGATTGATTGACCGACCAACTAAGCGAGGGAAATGCTGTTTATATCAACAACAAAAATAAACAAGCACCATTTACTGTACTCGTATCCCGCTCTCAGCCACACTGGCCGTTTCATATCGTCGTTGGGCTTATGTCAAACCAATCCCCATGATTTCCCGCTGACATCAATGCTGAAGCCCCGCAATGCTTACTTACTGCCCAACCTCTCCGTGAACATCACACAATTTGCCTCGGTTGAACTGTATAATCACTACTCAACACCCACTTGATGGCTTGATCCACGCCGTTGCCGTTTCTGATTCACAATGATTGACTCTTTCGGCATTCATCGAATTTGGAAAAAGTTTGCAAATTTGCGAAACACAACCCATGTTGGATGGAGAATATATCCCTGGTCACGGCTGTCAGTCAGGCCGAGTGACTCACAAGCCACAACAACATGGTTCTGCCTTCCCCTGTAAGTGGGCTCATTGTCCACAATGGAAGCGACCTGGGCAAGGTCTCAGTCGGCGATGCATATATACTTACGAGGAGGCAATGGGCCTAGTCAAGTATCGTTTTCGTACCTACCGCAACAGCTCGTGTCTGAAAGGCAAAGTAGAGCAAACAAACACAAAGGCTTCCAAAATACTATTCGATATCCATTCAGTAAACACACGAGCTATGTACCTCTTCGCTTCTTTACAGCGGCACAACAAACATGCACAATAAAGCAACAACAACAATAACAAAAGCAACGCTGGACCACGAACCACCAAATCAACAAACACACCAACAAATAGACGCAAAGTCTTTTGATTTTCCAAACCCCCCTCGACAGCTAAATACTATGCATATTAGATTATTCTAGACCAAAATTGATGATGTTCCCATAAGTATGTTAGAAGAAAAGTGAGAGAAAACTGATATGCCAAAAAAAAAAAGCAAGGGTGCGAGCGTGAGATGCTTTCCAAAAAGTCTTGTTCAAGTTCCTTCAATAACCCATTTCCCCCGTAAGTGTCGAGTTCGTAGTTCGTAGTTCATACGTATGAACGACATCAACGCATCACAGCAACGGCAAACAGCAACTACAGCTGGCCTGACAAGAGGGCTTCGGTAGCTGTTTTCACCATCGAGTTAGACATCATTCCTCACAAAAGTTGATCAATGGGGGCAAGACAAAAATACATACCACTGTTAATGTAAGCCCTCTTCAAGTCCAGTGGGACGCCAAACCTCCTCTCAAGTTCCTGCTTGATTCCCTTCTTGGTAACCGTCATCAAGTCCGCCGTCCTCAAGATCTCGCGAATCTCCGCCAACAGCGCGTCATCGCTCGGCATACCCGCCATGTTGGTCATCTCCAGCTCCTGCTGAGAGGGAGTACGGCCCATAAACTGAGACCCGCTGAACTGGGAGTGGCGATTACCGGCCATTAACATGTCGGAGTTGGCGAAAGACATACGACTACCGTTGTTAACGGGCAGATGTGTCTTATCGCTGTAACCTCCGAGAGGGAAGCCGGTGGTCGAACCAGGGCGGCTAGCGTAGTTGTACCCGCCGCCATACTCGGACATGGCAACGTTGTAGGGGTTCTTGGTGGCGTATGAGAAGCCCGAGATTTCGGAGCGGATATCGTCGTTGTTGCCACCGTGAGAGGTCTGAGCTTCCCAGAGCTCAGCTTGGTACTCCTCCCACTTCTTCTTGGGGATGCTGGCGGGGTCGAACTTGCCCTCGTCCGAGATGACAATCTTCTGACCCGCTTCGCCAGCAACGACACGAGTGTTACCCCAGTTGAAGTCGTCCATGTGCCAGAAGGAGTAGAGAGGAAGGGCGAAACTGAAGACGGGAACGGCGATAACGTAGAGAACCATCCAACCAATCATTTCCCACTTGCGACGCAGAGTGAAGATGATAGCTTGCAAACCGTAAATCGCACCAAGGAGAAGGAAGGCTGTCATGGGCACGACAGTCGCATTACGCGCCACCAAGACGATCAAGTAGACAATGTAGGCAATGGTGACGGGCTGAACAACCGTAGACAGCAAGTCGACAAACACGATGAATCTCATGCTGAAGCAGCAGAAACCGCAAAGCTGGTTCAACGGGATGAGTTCGATCAAGTTGTGCACAGTAGAGTTGATCCAACGACGGCGTTGGGACAGGAAAACTTCCCACGTGTCAGGAGCAATAGTCCAGGCGTGGGCGGCGAAGATGTACTTGGTCTTATAGGACGAGTGGAACTTAAGAAGCAGTGTTGTCAGGTAACGATCCTCACCAAGGTGAAGAAGGTTCTTCATGTGCAGAGTGTCGACACGAATGGTGGAATAAGCCTCAACGACCTCGCGACTGACGAACAGTGGCTTGCCAGAGTCGGCAGCGCGAATGCGGTACATGGAGAAACAGCCGGGAAGACAGGTGACGGAACCGAAGAGCGACTCGAAGGCCTTGGACAAATTGTGCGAGATGTAGTACTCGTAAACTTGGATCATGGTAACGAAGGAGGCCTTGGCGTTGGTCAGAGCAGTCTCGCCGCAGACAGCGATAAGACGGGTATCCTCCAGGAAGGCAGCAACGAAGCGCGTCGCCGAGTCGGGCGCCACCACGGTGTCGGCATCGATTTGCAGCATGTACTCGTAGAAGGTCGGATTCACGCCAATGATGTTGCGGATCTGATGGTACATTTCCAACTCGAGCGGGCTCATCGGGAGGTTGTAGTGGACGCGGTTCAGGAAGCGCATCATGACCATCTGAGAGTCACGCTTGCCACGGTTACCGGGACGAGAGACCTCAGAAGGCTTGCCAACCTTGACGATAACCATGAAGGGAACGATGTGACCCTGCACCTCGTAAAGACCCGAGTAGACCTTGCCCATGTTGTGCTGCTTCTGGCCTTCACCGAGCGACTCGAAGCTGAGAGGCTCAGGATCAACCGTCTCCGCGACGCCCAGAATATCAAGTACAATGCGAGGAGTAGGCCTATCGTTACCCTGACCAATGATCATACCGTCACAGACAATAATAAGAAGCTTGCGCTTATCATCGTACTGCATGCGGGCGGCGGAATCGATGGCACGGCGCAGTGAGTCTTCGTCCTCAGTATAAGCCGGAACCATGCACATGATGAACTTATCGAGGTTCTCTGGCATATTCTTCTGGCCGAATTGCAGGGCAGCGAAGAACTTGAAGATGATGACAGTTGCCAAAAGAATCGAGATGGCCAAGACGAGATACGTGGAGAACTGACAGCGGGTCGAGTTACGAGTATCGACGTCGCCAACATAAAAGAGGTTATCCAGACAGAGCT
Source organism: Neurospora crassa OR74A (assembly GCF_000182925.2). Lineage (NCBI taxonomy): Eukaryota > Fungi > Ascomycota > Sordariomycetes > Sordariales > Sordariaceae > Neurospora > Neurospora crassa. The sequence goes on from NC_026504.1 coordinate 3,674,836, forward strand.
TCATATCTGCCTTCATGTTCGCGTCGAGATTCAAAGCCTCCCAGAGCTTACTGACATCCTCGCCGGCCCTTTGGGTGAAAAGATCAACGACAAGTGGGTCCATGAAGTTGACGGCATTGGGATCCGTGGGTTCGGGTTTCCCAGGAGCAGCGCGTTGGTGACGTCCGCCCTTGATGTACTGACTCATGTCATAAACACGGCCTTCGAGGATAGCAATCGATTGTGACTTGCCAGCGAGCTTCTTGACGTAGGGCGGCGAGTAACCAACGTTGCCAACCTTGTAGCCATTGCCCTTGAGGAAGATCATCTGCTCCGCAAACCAGTCAGGACGACTGTCATTGGTAAAGGCACGGAAATCATGGAAATGCGCGTTCTTGTCCTGGCTGCTGATAACAGCGGCCGCGTTGGTGATGTTGTCTGACTTGTAGTCGAGAGTGACCGTGTCCGCAATCGTGCCTTTCACACCGCGGCACAAAGCCGAAACCTGGACGGGGAAGAGGCCCGAAATGTCAAGACCAGCGTACTGTGTGAAGGACTTTGAATCCAGGCGAGGATAGTGGCGTGGCGCGAAGTCACCAATGTCGAAAACCTGACCGCGAATAGCCGCATAGGCAGGGTTCTTGCCCTTGCCGTCGTAGCTGGACAGCTCCGCGGGACTGTAAACGTGCTGCTTGGGGCAGATCAACATGGGAAAAACAACAATGAAGAAAGCGGCAAGCAAGCAGAAGAACCAGATGATGAAGTTGATGGCCACTTTTTCTCTCCAAGCCATGCGGACGTCCTTGCGCGGCATCTTGCCGAGGATGCGAATGGCGAAATCGGGAATGAACCAAGTCAAACAATAGGTCAAGAAGACCCAGCGCTTACGGCTAGGCTTGTCCTTGTACACCTCAACCTCGGCCATATCCTTTTCATTGGCCTTTTCCGCCATCTGCTCACGGGTCTCAAATGTCTTGAACATGTCGCCCGCGCCGATAGCAGTGCCGGCCTCTGATCGTGCATCCACATCGTTGCTTCCAAAGTAGCCGGCCTTCTTGTCGTTGTACATCTGCGGTGTAGAGCTCGTCGAGGGCATCAGGCGCTCCTTTGGATCGCTGAACGGATCTGGTGTAGAACCATTATCTGATGGCAACCCCCCGTAACGGCCCGAGGTCGAAGTGTTCTCTCCAAGCTGTGCCAGTTCCATCCAGCATCGCTCGCTCAAGAAGACACCAGTAGCGCCGATGGCGACCTCGTTGCTTGGCCATCTCTTGTCCTCGACAACCATCTCGACCTTTTCGCGTTCAGTTCCAACCAAAATGGTGTCGGCATCTGCCAAGCCCAGGAACTCACCAAACGGCAGGAACAAACTGAAATCAGCGGCGCGCAGGCGCTGGCTGATCTCGGCAATCCCGAACGTCTGGACCTGCGCCCTGACGCACTTGCTATCAAACTGGTTCGCAATACGCCGGTCGTTGGGCTTGAGACAGAAGACGAAATAGCAATTTGTCCCTTGCGCAGTCAAGGCTGTCTTGACGTTTTCTAGCGCGGAGAGGAACTGAGCCGCGGCGCCTTGTTCCGATCCCTTGCTCGACTTCCTGCTGGGCTCTCCCGACTCGCTGACCTCGTCGATCGCGATATCCGGGTCTGCCTTCTCTCCCCGTAGGCGACGACCTGGAGCGGGGCGTCCTCGCTTCGATAGAACACTGGGTGTGCGCATCGGCTTAGAGCTGACTGAGGCTTGCATCACCGTGGTCTTCTCTTGCGGGTGGACAACCGTATGAAGAGCCTCTTGGCCGAAGAGGCGGATGACAAAGTTGCTCTTGCTGGAGTTGATGAGGTTCATGAGGTCACCAGAAATAACCTCACCATTCTCCTCCACCAAGCCCTTGATAGGGTAGTCGACCTCACCAGCGAAGTGCTTGACCGTGAATGTCGCGGCGGTGTTTTCGGTAAAGAAGTTGCTGCCAGGCAACTTTGCAGTCGCCGAGCCCACCTCGATAGCGGGGTTCTTGCCCTCAAAGCGCTTGCGCAGACTCTCGAGAAGTTGCATATCAGTGCGATGACGGCGCGTTTGGTCATCCAAGATGCTAAGGAGACCATTCCCAGGCTTCAGCAATCCCTTCACGGCATCCGAATTATCAAAGTAGCTCGTCGCGGGGACAGTAACCTCCTCCAGCTCGAGCAGCTCGGCCTTGCGGTCGAAGAAGGTCTGCAGAGTCAAGTTGTACATGGACTCGGCAGCAGCATTGTTGAGCAGCTGATCAAGGGTCGAGCCTGTAGAAGACTGCTGCTGGAAGCCGGGGAAATCGATAATGGAAACAGTGTTGGAGATGGCATCCTCAGCGGCGCACAGCTTCTGGTTGATGTTCTCGATAATGTAAGCGACGAGTAGCGAGTACAAGGTCCGCGCCAACTCATCGGCGTTCTCACGAGCACCCGCAGGATCCAACATGACCGTGACCCTTTCCTTGTGGATCATCTTGGTCTTGTAACCCAACGTTGTCTGGAGGTCCTGGACGCCAACACCGAGGAAAGCAGCGACAATGGCCAAAACATCCTTGTTCTTGACGGCAGTAACCATCTGGCCACCCTCATGGGAGAAGCCACCACTGTCATCGCCAGTAGCGGAAGTGCTCGATGTTGTCTCGAATTCGAGCTGGCCAATATGGAGGATGGCGGCCAAAATCTGGCAGATCTCGGCAATCTCGGTCCTGGGAAACTCGAGCTTCCTCAAGGCCGTCTTGAAAAGCTGAAATCCCTCGGCGTCGTTGATGCCAACCTTGAGCTGCGTGGGGTGACCCAGATACTTCCACCGCTTACCCCCTGTGGTACCTTCCTCAAATCCCAAATGGGCCTTTTCCGCGGGACTTGTACCAGCCAGGAGGTAGTACAGCACGTGGAAGTTGCGTTCTCCCGTTGGCACAGCCGCTATCCTACTCCTTTCCAGACGATGATCCAACAACTTGGCACCGATGAGCTGTGGGCTGGTGGTGGATGCTGTGTCATATTGCAACTCGAAAAAGAGACCGGCCTTGGAGGCCGTCGGCGTTGTGGCTGTCTTGGTGGTAGTGAGCGTGTCAAAGACATATGCGGCCAGGGACACCTTGTTGGAAAGGGGAGTTGAAGACTTGTTGAGGAGTGCGGTCAGGACATGCGCACGAATGGTCGTCTTTCCCGAGCCCGATTCACCCCTATTGTCTCAGCCGTTAGTAACGAGGTCACGCCGCAAGGTATGACAAAAGCAAAAAGACAACACAACATACAAGAAGAGCACGGCCTGGTTCTCTGACCGATGACCGAGACGGATGTAGGCCCTCTCGGCCATGTCCTCGGCACCGCCCATGGCGGAAGACTCTCGCGTGCCATCTCCTTTCGTGGAGCTAGTGTATGTGTTGATGGAAACGAGTGCGTGGGATGAAAGTCGGGAAATCGGTAGCGAGACGTGGAATCGACTGGCCAGGTGAGCCGTCAAGTGTGTATCCGACTGAAGATGGGTTGGCAGCGAAGGTAACGAAGGTTGGGTATGGGCCCCTCCACCCGTCCCCCCTACGGGAGGAAGGTTGAGCGCCATGATGAACGCGCTGCTGGGGGACTAGTAGTATGTATAATACTCGATATGTCTATAGGACCTCTAGGTCGTTTGGTGAGAGGTGTACAGCGTCCAAGTCGTCGGCGTCTGGGAAGTGTTGAAGTTTGCTGTCAAGTCGTCGAGGGAAGGTTGACAATGGTGTGATTGGGAAGCTGTCGTCCGATGCCAATCAGATGAACAACCTGCCTCAGCGAAATAGGCGACGGGCTAGGTGTGTATACAGGACGAAACAGTGACGACAGTGAGGCAAAACGAGAGACCAGATGCGACAATGGTAAACGAGCGTTAGAGAGGAGAGAAAAGATAGAACAACAAGGCTACTAAGCAGGCGTTCCTTGGAAACGCTCGAGGCCTGTTCCGAACCTTCCTGTGATCCCCAGCAAAAGAGGGAAGTGTGTAGTGTACAGCGATGGATGCCGTGGCTAGGAACAAAACGGTGGGTAGGCAGGTAGTAGGTTCACACCGGCAGCGTCGCCTGCTGTCTGATGGAGGCTAGGTATGGAGCTGGTTGACTGGGGAAAGGGGATTCCAATGTTTTCTCTCAGGCCGGCGCTACGGCGGTCTGCAAGGGCCAGAGCTGCAATTCGGATCCATACGAAGTGCCTGCGCCCGTCCAGCATGTGATTGGTCAGCACAAGGTACGGGCTTCTCCACGCCCAGAACTGAAGCCAGTGCGTGATTCAAGATGCCTATCCATCCATCCATCTTCAAAATTCTGAACAAGGGAACAAGGCGAAGAAATGCAAAGGCTTCAACTTGTTCCACTTCAGCCTCCATGGGCTGCCTGCCCTTTTGATGCGGGAGCACATCTTTTCGATCGGATACACCTCCAGATTTTGGGTCAGGCCGGTCTGTGTTGTCCTGACTCTTGGGACGAACTGGTGATCCTCTTTGGGAGCCCTGTCGAACGGTTCCAGAATCACGCCGGTGTATATAGGTACGTACCACAGCTGGATTTTCTCTTCTTCAGGGGCACTTTGACCCGGCTTGATTCTCTTTTGCCCGTTCTTCGCCCATTGCGGTCAGCAACCAGGAGCCCCCCCGGAGCGGATGGACGCCCTATGACCGCATTGCTCGATTGGATTTCGGAAGTCGAGGGCCCATGCCCGCGGTAATAAGCATACGATAGTGTGTGCGCCTGGCTGGGGGATAGAAACACTAAAAATTGATTGACATGCTTTGTCCTTTCAGCCGCCTACATATGCTGTTATTCGGCTGCTATGCTAATATCGCATTTACCTGCATTGTGCATTGTCTCACTCCCACTGGCTATTCTCCACTGTTGATGCCAAGGACATTATTCTGTTGGTTCGTTGGTTTCTGCAAGCCCCATTCTACGCTACCTTGACGAACGTGGTCGGTGTCAGACTGTCAGGGACCGCCGGACCAGGCCCCTTGGAATATTTTTCACGTCTTCTTTTCTTCTCCAGGTTCGTTGCCAAATGGTTCACTGACTAGAGCCATTGTACCTGAAGGTGTCGCGGATGAATATTGCTTGTCTTGTGAGGTGTCCCGGCAAGATCTGTGGGGTGGCGTGCCCTTGGGAATACGAGAGTTGGGGAACAATGGGGTGGATTTGGTGGCCCCGGCCTGGTGCTGGCTTTGCGCTGCAAGTCTCCTCGTATGAATTGGAAATAGTCGCGTACAACACGTGCTGGCGGTACCACCTCGTAGGGTTTGTGCGGTGCACCGTCTGCCGGTGTGCCGTAGTCCGGCGTAGTCGGTAAGTATGACGCCTTTTGGAGTCTCGCTTTTTTGTTAGTGTCGAGCCTCGGAAATTGGGTGGACGATGCGGTGACCAATTTTCAGCTTCCAACGCGAGAGGTGAAGACGGAATGAAATTGGTTTCGTTGGCTCGACATCTCTGCGAAGAACTGATGAAAACTGTGTACAACCTCAAGGTATGAGCATGGGATCCGTTTGCTTGAAGAAGAAGAGCCCAGAACAGAAGCGCGAAGAATTTCCACTTGGAGTTTCCCGTCAATGCTGGCAGCTCCAGGTGAGGTGCCTGGATCCCCGCCAAAGACCCCGCCATTACTGCAGGAGCGTTCGGGCGCTTTGCCAGGAGGATGTCCGCCATTTTAGGAACAGGAAGGAGCGCGGTTGTTCATCGCGCCTCCGCAGACCTCCACCAAAATCTGCCAAAATATAGGTTGAGTTTAGTTTGCCCTAGTGTGCAGCGGTAAGACGAGTTCATCCGCTTTCCTTTGATCATGCCCCTGAATACATTCCCGCTCTAGGCACGTTTAAATCGGCGTTGATGCACATGACCTGATGTCGGTTCCGATATTTTCGTGGGGCGCATTCGATGTACATTACCTCTACAGCCCATCAGGATTGCATATATGGAATCCCCATCAACCTAACCACCAAATGACCAGGGCCGTATATTCGATTTGTACTAGTATATGTAAAACATCTAAACCCTTGGTGATGGCTTCGTGTTTCCACTTTCCAAAAAGACCAAAGGCAACGTCAACACGAAGGGCCGTTTGATGCCGGCCGTCCAACAACGTTTTTGCCCATGTTTCTTCCCCAATACTAGAGCTTGACAATGCAACGCGGCGCAGGCAAAAAGGGGTCGGCAAAAGGAGGACAACAGACAACTAAAAAAAGAAAACTACCCGGTTGGAGGTGGCACATGGAGTGTGGAGCAGCCCCCTTTGAGCGTCTCTTTTTTTCGCCGCATCTGCCTTGGCTGCCAAGGACGATATCTTTCCATCATTAGGTCACTACTGAGACAATTCACTGTATCGAGGCCTCCCGTCTGCTCGATGCCAGTCATAAGAGCGAGACGGCACGCAATTATATACACCACGTACCAAGGCAGCGGAACATGTCTCATTATCATGCCCGGTTTTTGGGTTAATTGCCGACTGGATTCCAAGAATGTGCAAGTGTCCCATCGTCACCTTTGACGTGTATTTTATTGTGCTTGTCGTCAATTTAATTGTCGATAGTTCTTGATGGCTGTCCACTTCCTAGAGGTTGCGAGGCGGGAGGGTTTTGTTGCACACATTCGCGGACCGCTGCGTCGGGCGCTGAGGTGGTTGAACAAAGTCGAACGCACGGGACGGGAATGTTTGTAAAATGTCGCTGATGTTCGGACAAGACACGAGATACCCCTCCAGCCCTTTTTCGTGTTCAGACTCTCGAGACCCAATGGAACTATGTATCCGTACGTCCAGTGCCTATGTAGTCTAGTTTATGTAACATGCAACAATTAGTGTATAACGCCCGGGCGGGCTCGTGCTCGTGCTCGTGGTAGGGCGGCTGTGAATAAGCTTTTCTTGAATTCTCTAGCCAGTCATGGGCGTGGACCCTACTTTTAGACGTCAATTTGCAGCGAATAATGCCATTCCCAATGCGAGGTTCTCAGCTCGGCCTTTGCTTGAGGATGTGCACCATCATCTATCCACACGCAATGACCGCAGACGGTGGGGCCCAAGTCTTGCAGTTATGCACGTAGTTGGTGTTGTGAGGGCTCGTATCCGATTGTCATCCAGCATCCCGTGGCCGTCCGGCACTCCGCCGAACGGGAGACCCGTACCAACGCAGTGCGCCGCTGTAAGCGAACGAGAATCCAAAGGCGAGAATCTCATTTGACCATCGTCTTTCCAAGCAGGCTTTGGGGTCGATCGAGTCTGGCCATCTCACACTCGACCAGCATTCCCTTCTTCAGCACAAAGTAAAAAATCAGGTGGATGCGGTACAGGGCCTCAAGGCTCAACGGGGGGGGATCCAATCATTGAGGCGAAAAATGGTCGCGGATCCTGGCATGAAAATCACTGGAAAAGGGAACGACGGAGTTCCATAAACAGGCCTGATACACCCGATACAACCAAACTGAAGCAGTGCAACAGCGCCTCACAAAGGAGCAAGGCTCTGGAAACGTAGCAGGATGTTTTGAAATGCACACATGGACTGATGACACCAAGAACGAGAAGCTCATTGTGGCACCGCAGGAAGGCGGTCGGCAAAAGCGGAAATAGGGACAACTGAAGTTTAACAATCAAAGATCGCATAATTGCATTTTTCATCAGTAAGCCCCCTTCCCTCTTGGCGGACAGGGGACAATCTCGCTGGTAATTGCGTTCCAGATCGACGTACCCAAACCGGGCCGGGGTGATTGTCGCGGGCGCTCCGTACATCATGGGCATCCTGCCTCCACTTGTGAGTGAATTGGGACTGGTGTATTTTTACAGCAAGTGTTGTGAACCGCCGTACGGACACAATTCTCCACCCCCCCACGGAGTTCTGTTGTTGCTCTCTTCGCGATCCCCTGCGAATGTGGTGATTTTTTTCCAGGCTTCTCCAGTGGGTAATGGGGTCACCTACGAGCAGCCCCAGCAGCAACAGGTAGCAAATGGAAATCCATTCATTCCATGCATTTCCACACTGGATCGCCGAGTCTGGTGGTTGACCCCCCCTTCAGACCTTTCAGACCGTTCCAATTGATAGGTGTGCTAGTGTGGTTCGAGCCGAGCAAGCTGAGCCTCCCTGCCACTACTACCATAGCCTGTGAGAATTGTCGCTGTTTCCTTCCACCCGCCCGCCAACCCCATCATCTTCCACCAAAACTTCACTCCATCATCCACTCGCTTCGTTCGCTGGGTTGTCGCTTCCTTGTCTCTGTCCGCTCTTGCCCATCTTCTCCCCCATTCTCGCTTTACACTAGCGTACCTACCTAGGTAGTGTACACCCCCCTTCGGTCACTCGCTTCCCCCCCCCCCCTGTGTACCTTACCTACCGCCGCCTGCTGCTTGCTGCCCGCCCCTGCTGCTGGTGCTGCTAGCTGACGGGCAGCTAATCTGCAACATTCCGGATTTTTCGAAATCCGTTTCCTTTGCATCCGTCCCGTCGCAGGAACTCGACTTCACCTGCTGTCTGTCACTGTCACCGCACCGCTTTGCATTGCTTGTCGTTGACGTTGGCCGCCTTCACTCGCTTTGGTGGTTCTCTTCGTCCGATCTTTTTGCGCGATCGGTGTCGTCTCTCGTTTTGGTCCCATCTTCATCTAATAATACCACACACTACTACCATTACCACTACCACTACCAAGCAGACGGTACCAAAGAACGCGGTTGAAGCATTTGGCAGAGGATATCGACTATCGAAGCATCCACTACTGACCAGAGCTGAAACAACCACACGCGAAGCCTCAATCGCACAATTACTCGGCGATTATCGATACTATATACACACACTTCGACCACCACCACCGCTCGTTCGCATCGCTGTCCTTGTCGGTGAGGAAAGGCGTGGGCCAAGTCTACGCTCTTGTTCCCCCCAAGGGGCTCCCGGAATCCATCTGACACTTTGCCGTCATCCCAACAACACACCATGGCGAACCGCATGTCAATGTATTCCATGGCCTCGGACGCCGGTATGGGCGGACGGGGTCCTGGTCAGCAACAGCCATCCCAGGTCTCTACCACGACTCTTCTCAACTCCGTACACAACATCTACCTCTCTTCACAACCATACCGTCTGGACGCCGGCACAAGTCTCGTCGTCAACACATGGCTTACGGCCTCCCAAGCTGGTCCCGATGGCCACGTTGGTGGAACCGTTGATGGCGCTCTGGCTTTGAGGGCATGGGAGCACGCTCGTCGCCGTGCTGAGGATGGATGTATCATTCTTGGGTATGTCCTTGCTTGACCTACACACTTTGTCTGGTACTAACAGGTGAATGACTGCTAGATCACTGCACAACTCGACTCCTTCGCTCTTGCGACCCTTCCTGTCCACCATTCCCCTTGAGATCCCTGCCTCGGTGTACAAAGCACTCGATGCTATTGAACCGTTCCTTCGCTGTGTAACCCCTTACAACCCCTCCACTCCGAGACAGACCGGCTTGGCCGTCACCTTGACCCTCAACCTTACAGGCAACCTTACTGCCGCCTCACTCTCGCTCACACAAGGTGGTATCGACACCGACAAAGGCTTGTTGGGTGTCCCCTCTGAGCCTGGATACAGGGCCTTTGATGTCTTTTACTACCTGCTCACCACGGCCTCTACCCCCGCCGAAAGAGAGTTCCTTGGGCTCAAGGCCGCGTCTCAATACAGTCTTCTCGCCCGGTCCGGCACCTACGATCCCCCATCCTATCTTCCTACCGCCGATGATGGTGCCGCTGCCGACGACTTCAGGTCTGCCCTCAAGGACATCGGCATCAAGGGCTCTTCGCACCGCAACCTCATCTCGATCTTGGCCGGCCTTCTCAAGCTCGGCAACACACTCGATTACAATGTTGACCAAGAAGTTTTGGAGGAAATCTGCGAGGATGTCGGTGGACTTCTTGGTATCGAACCCGAAATTCTTGCCAGGCAACTCAGCACCGACGACCGGGCGACATTGATCGGAGGACTCTATGAGGCTTTGGTCGATTGGGTCATCAAGAAGGCCAACGATGCTATTGCCGTGCAGATGGGTAAATCCAGAAGTGGCGATGATTCTAGCGACGGTGCCTCCCGGAGTGGTGCGCCCACTTCCAACGAGGACAGTGGCGATACTGTCTGCCTTACTGTCCTCGAGATTCCCGACCAAAACTTGGGCAAGGCTATTGCCATGCGGGGCATCTTCGACGACACTCAGGGTATCAACTCGGAAATGAAGGCTGACGGCGTCGAGGTGGTTCCTGTTTCCAGCTCGGTTGTGCGGGAAATGCAGAGTGCTGTTGCAGAGTGTGGTCCTGATCTGGGTGTTATGGTTGGCTCGGTTGGCCGGGAAAGGCAACGCCTGATTGAGAAGCGCGAGGAAATCTTGGAAAAGACTGCCTTCGCATCAGAAGATGAGGGTTTCTTGAGGAAGCTCTTGCTCCCGGTTCCCACCGAGGGTATCAACCTCGGCCGCACTGGCCGTGTGGATGTTGCGGATCTTTTGAACCGCAGTCGTGCTTGGTATCACCTCTGCATCCACCCCACAGACGACTCACCTTCTAGTCTCGCTGCCCTTCCTGCCGTCAACTCAGCCTGGTCAGCTGGAGCTGTTTCTCGCCAGCTCCGCACCTGGAGGCTGTCCGAGTGGGCCAACAGACGCAATAAGCACATCGACTACACCGCCGATTTTGATCACCATGAATTTACTCAGCGATATCGGCCTCTGGGCTGTATGGATGGCCGTGACGGTATCGAGAGCTGGATCCTGGAGCGGGGCTGGAGCAACGGCGAGGTTGTCGTGGGCAACGAGAGGGTATGGATGAGGGAGAGCGCGTGGTGGGAAGCCGAAAGTATGTTGGACCTGAAGCCCATGGAAGCTGAGAGGCTCAACAGCATGCGCAACCTGATGGCCCCAGGGGCCATGGGCTCGGGCTATTCTCACAACGGAAGCGGCTTCTTCCCGCCTCAGGTACATGCTGACCACATGCGTTCTCCCTTTGCCGATGGAACCTCCAACGGGAGCTACGATCACCTCGCCCTCGGTGGTAATCTTAGCCAAAACAACCTCAACCCGAGCCCCGCGCGTGCTCCTTCCGTTGCCCCTACGAACATGACTGGCATGCGTAGCGGTGATTACGGTCTTGGTCCCAAGGGCGATCAATACAAGGGACAGGTCTTCTACAACGCTGAAGGCCAACTGGTTTCGGAATTAGAGCCCGACCTTGCTGAGGGCAAGAAGATCGAGGAGCGGCCTATCTCCTCCCAAAGGAAAATTTGGGTCTTTACTGTTTGGGCTTTGACGTGGTGGATTCCATCTCCATTACTCAAGTTCGTCGGTCGGATGAAGCGGCCTGACGTGCGTATGGCATGGCGTGAGAAGTTTGTTCTCTGCCTCATTATCGTTCTTCTCAACGCCATCATCGTTTTCTGGATTATCTTCTTCGGTCGTCTTCTTTGCCCCAATTTCGACAAAGCCTGGACTCTGGAAGAAATTCAGAATCATGCGGCAGGGGATGACTTCTGGGTCAGCATTGACGGCAAGGTTTACGACATCACCAAATTCTGGAGATTGCAGCACAGCGACAACAACATTGACACCACGTCGGATGTAATGATGCCGCTTGCTGGCCAAGACCTCTCCGCTTACTTTGTCGCGCCTCTCTACATTACCTGCCCCGGCCTCGGCATCGCGGATTCAACTACGTTGCAATTCAACACTACCCCTGAATATGTTGTGGCCCAGCATATCTCCGGCCCCACGCAGCCTAATATTCGGAGCAAGCTCTCTGAAAGATACTGGTATACCGAGAGATTCTTGCCTGCCATCAAGGAGTACTACCATGGCGACGTGGTTTGGGATTCCAAGAAGATTAAGCAGGAAGGCCTGGATTGGAATCACCCGTGGTTCATCTACGAGGATCTCGTTTACGACATGACCGATTACATGTACACCGCCAAGCGTATGAATAACGATGCTACATACACGTTCATCGACGCCAAGATCACCAACATGGTCAAGAACAACCCCGGCCAGGACTTGACCGAGCAGATTAACGACCTGATTGATCGCGCCAGTAGCAACACGACCCAGTATAATAGTGTTATGAACAGTCTTAACTGTGTCAAGAACGCGTTCTACGTTGGCAAGCCCGATTTCCGTTATTCGGCCAGGTGTCAAGTCAACAACTACATCTTGCTTGCATTTTCCGTTATTATCTGCAGTATCATCGTGGTCAAGTTCGTGTCGGCTCTTCAATTTGGATCCAAGAGACGCCCTGCTCCCCAGGACAAGTTTGTCATCTGCCAGGTGCCCGCTTATACCGAGGGTGAAGACTCGCTGAGGAAAGCCCTGGACTCTTTGACAGCCCTCCAGTACGATAACAAGCGGAAGCTGATCTTTGTTATTTGCGACGGTGTCATCGTCGGTGCTGGCAACGACCGTCCTACTCCCAAGATCGTCCTCGATATTCTCGGTGTTGACCCCAAGGTTGACCCACCTGCCTTGGCCTTCAAATCCGTCGGTACTGGAGCCGAACAGCTCAACTACGGCAAGGTCTACTCTGGATTGTATGAATTTGAAGGGAACGTGGTACCTTATATCGTGGTTGTCAAGGTCGGCAAGGAGTCTGAGCAGTCCAAGACGAAGCCCGGTAACCGTGGTAAGCGTGACTCGCAGATTCTGCTCATGAGCTTCCTCAACCGCGTCCATCACCGTGCGCCCATGAATCCCTTGGAACTGGAAATCTTCCACCAGATCAACAACATCATCGGTGTGGATCCCGAACTTTACGAATACCTCCTCATGGTCGATGCCGATACCTGCGTTCGCGAAGATTCTCTCAACCGCCTAGTGGCAGCCTGCGCCAATAACGCCAAGATTGCCGGTATTTGCGGTGAAACCAGTTTGCAGAATGAGGATCTTTCGTGGTGGACCATGATCCAGGTTTACGAGTACTATATTTCTCATCACTTAGCGAAGGCTTTCGAGTCTCTCTTTGGCAGCGTTACCTGTTTGCCCGGTTGGTAAGTTTTGCCGTTCCTCCGCTCACTGATTGTTGTAGGCAATACTGACAATTCAATAGTTTCACCATGTACCGCTTGCGTACTGTTGACAAGGGAAAGCCGCTCATTATCTCGGATGATATTATCCGCGAGTACAGCGATTGCTATGTTGACACCCTCCACAAGAAGAACCTGCTCTCGCTTGGTGAGGATCGTTTCCTCACCACGCTCATGACCAAGCACTTCCCATACATGTCTTACAAGTTCATTCCCGATGCCTACTGCCAAACGGCCGCCCCCGAGACTTGGAGCGTTCTGCTGTCTCAGCGTCGTCGTTGGATCAACTCAACCATCCACAACTTGGCTGAATTGATCTTCCTCGACGAAATGTGCGGTTTCTGTTTCTTCTCAATGCGCATTGTCGTCTTCATCGATCTCTTCGGTACTATTATTCTTCCCGCCACTTGCGTCTACATCGTTTATCTCATTTACACGGCCTCCTCCCACACTGCACCGTTCCCTCTTCTTTCGATCATCATGATTGCGGCCGTGTACGGTCTCCAGGCGCTCATCTTCATCCTCAAGCGCCAATGGCAGCACGTGGGCTGGATGATCATCTACCTCCTCGCCTTCCCCATTTACTCCTTCATCCTGCCCATCTACTCGTTCTGGCATCAGGATGACTTCGCCTGGGGTAATACGCGCGTTGTCATTGGTGAAAGCGGTAAAAAGCAAGTTGTCGCCGTCGACGAGGAGGGCTTCAACCCCCGTGCCATTCCTCTCCAGCGCTGGGACGAATATGCCCTCGCCAACAACCTTCCCGGTCGTCGCGGTGGCCCTCTTGAGAAGGGTATGGACGAGCATCTGGGCGGTATGTACGAGGAGACCTACGAGGTCGATGACATGAAGTCAGTCTACTCTTCGGTCCGCCAACCGTCCGTTCTTACTGGGTTCGGCGGTCGCGGTGCCGGAGCTTACATGCCCCCTCACAGCCCTGGTTTCCCGCCCAACGGCGGCGGTAGCGGCGCCATGACCCATGCCAGCACCTTTGTCGGCGCCTCCCCTTTCACCGAGCAGAACAACCTCATGAACCGTCAGAGCATGGCCTCGATGGGCACCATGGTCGAGATGCAGCGCCGCGCCAGCCCGTACCAGGACTTCCCTGGCGGTCATAGCCGCGGCCCCAGCCAGGGTGCTATGCGCTCCATGACCAATACGCCTCCCGCTCTCGGCGCCGGCGGCATGGTCAACGCCCGCCTGTCCACGGCCACGGGCATGAGCCTGGGTATTCCTGGACACCGTCCCGGCATGAGCCACTCGGAAAGTTCGCGGTCGTTTGACTTTCAGCGCAGCACTCCCGGCCCCGATGACCAGATGATCATCGAGGCCATCCAGGGCGTGCTCCGCGAGGTTGATTTGGACACGGTGACGAAGAAGCAGGTGCGGGCGCTGGTGGAGCAGCGGTTGCAGACGGAGTTGGTGGGTGAGAGGAGGACGTTTATGGACAGGCAGATTGATAATGAGTTGGCGAACATGTGAAGTGGAAACATGTGATCTGATACATGAAGGATGGAACCTGATTTCATGTCATAATGGATGCCGGGTATTGAAGTGACATGGATTGGATGGGTTTTTGGATCATTTTATCGTTTGTTTAGTGGTTTGAGACAAAAAAAATATTAATGGATATAGTAGCATAGACACTATCTTTTTTGGGAATACTTGGTAATTTCTTGGCTTCAAGTTTTATTGCATAGTTATAACATATCATAGCAATGTATCTCTTTGCATTTACACCCACGACGAGACTGAGTTTCTAATTTGTTGGTTAATGGTTGATGTTTGGTTGGCGTCATTAAGGAAAGGCACGATGAGGAATATGAATCTTGGATGTAAATGTTGAGTTCGAAATCAAACAAGTATGTAACATCGAACCGCGTTTCAAGCCACGTCCATCTCACTGGTCGATTCGCTTTGAACCATGAGCAGGAATAAACACAACAGTCTATTCTCCAGATTTGACGCGTTGAAGTCATATTTCTATGGACCCTCTTTCAAATCTCCCAGCCAAATACTATATACTCATAACCGGCAGGGCAACTTGACATGCGATCTATAACAGCGTACCGACCGGCCGACCGACCGACCGAACCCGACATATGTAGTATGTACACTCAATATTCGATCTTACCCACCCCTTTCAACCTCAAGTACACATCCGTGCCCCATCCGTACAAACTCTGCACCGCAATCCCTCCCCCAAAGTACTCAGCATACGCCCTACTCAGCGGCAACCCATACCCCAGCCCGGCAATCGTGCTCCCGCCCACGCCCGTATTCGAAATCAGCCCCATGGCCTCCTCCCCCCACGCCCCCGGCGACTCATGATGATCATCATCATCCGCGTCGTTGAACGTTGTGAACGAGTATCTCCAAATGTTCGGCAACACCGCCGGGTTAATGCCTCCTCCCCTATCTCTGATCCTGATCGTCACCCCGGGCGCACGGTCATGTAGCGGGATGATGCCATGCTGCGCTTGTTTTTGTTGTTGCTGTTGTTGTTGTTGCGCTGCTGCTTTTCCTTGCTGACTCGAAGAAATCGAATTCGAACCCGAAGAAGAAGATGAAGAAGAGTTCTTTTGGGAAGAATTGGGAGGGCAATAATCCGAGTAAACGCCGGGTGTCGCCGCGCTGGCGGAACTGCTCGCCGGCTCGGGCGCAATGGTTACCACGACCGGCTCGCGGCTCATGCCGTTTTCCACGGTCGCTCTGAACGCGTTCTTCAAAAGTTCCGTGACAATGTATTCGAGGTGCATCGGCACAAACGCAAAGGTGGCGTCCGGCTCGCCGTCCACCACCCACTCGGGGCGCACGCCGTAGTTGAGCTCGCAGATGTCGGCGACAAAGTCACCGCATGAGTCGATCACGCTGGCGGGCCGCAGTGTCGTGTCGATGACGCCAATGTAGGATGGGTGCGTCTTGGGCTCCGGACAGAGCGTGGGCGAGGCTTCCGGGTCGAAGTGCGGCGTAGAGCTGTAGTGCAGAGCTATGTGCTGCTCGGCTACCAGGCGGGTGCCGATGCGCGCGCGCAGGTGTTCATCGAGGAAGCGGGTCACTTCGCTAGGGGAGATGTACTTGCGGCATTCGATGAAGCCCTTGGCCAGGATGGGGATGGTGTCGGTGTGGGTTTGGACGAGCTCGGCGAGGACCTGGGTGAATTTGATCTCGTCGTCGAGCGAGCTGATGGTCTTGCCTTGCCAGGGGAGCAAAGTCGAGAGCGAGTGCTGGTAGTTGTTGTAGATGCGCGAGATGTTGGGGTTAGAGACGACGATGTAGGGCAGGTTGCGCAGGGCTTGGATGCGGTGGGCGAGGCGGATGGGGAGCAGGGAGAGGGTGAAGCGCGCCGAGGAGAGGAGGGCTTCGGCGGAGAGAGGGGGGCGGCCGTGTCTGGGAGAATGAAGCCATTGTTAGATCAACGCCTTGGATAAAGTGGAATTGGTTGTTTACTTGACAAGATCGGCCAGACTCAGCTGATGTAGAGGCTGGTTAGCCAGCCATGGGACTTTGTCCTCTAGCTCATGGCGACTGCTGAGCGGGCGGTCGTAATGGGGTCTCGCGATATTCTGGTTCAGGATGGAATACAGTCTCGGGTAGTTTGAGGAGCTCAAGGCGGCCTTGAGAGGGCTGGGAAACCTCGACGGCCTCGCGATGGATTTCATGTCGGCATGTTGTGCGGTCGCGGGTTTCTGTTACGAGACTGAATTTGGGACTACAACGTACTTCCAATTTTGGTGCAACAAGTACGTAGGTAGGGTCCGGTGGAGAGTGCCGTGTTGCTTCAGTTCGTTGTCATTCGGTGGTGTGTGTGTGTGTGTGTGTGTGTGTGTGTGCGCGCGGGACGGCGATCAGCGCCGCGATGGGATGACATAGGTAGCAGTCCACGCTGAAACAGGGTTATCGTGGTCCAATCGATATGCTAGGCGATAAGGGGCTGCCCACAGGCCGCTTGGAGTAGGTTGGAGCACCTTGAGGACTGGGCTGGGCTGAGGAGGGCTTCCACTTCCACTTAGGTGCTTGTGCTTTGGCTGTGCTTCCCGTTCTGTCTCCTCGGTGCTGTCGGGTCGGTTGCTCTCTCCTCCATCCAGCATGACGCATCCCCATTGCAAGTCTGGACTTCCTGGTTGAACACATCCCTAGGCACAGTCAGTGACACGATTCAAGTCAACATGTGCAAATTGGAAATCTTTCTTTGAATTCATAACAATCATCAAATGGCCGCCTTTATCTATTCCAGTGGAGAGTGTCACTGGAACGACAGCGAAACCGGCAGGTAAGCCCCGGGCCCCCTGTCGCTGTCAACACTATGTAGCTGAGACTAGGTAACCTCCGTCTCGCTGTTACCCCGCGATTGGTGCCCCGCATGAGATCCATCACCAGATCATGCTTCTCTCTCTGAGCAGGCGACTGTAGTCTCATCCTATACCTGTCCTTCCCGGGCTAATGTCATATCATTCCCAATGTCGTTGTCCTTGACGCCTAATGCTTCAAACATGCTGTTGAAATCGGATGCGCTCTTTTACTGGGTCCTGACCTCCTGGTCGGCCTCGACGCCCTTGACGTGCTCGTGGTTCTCAAGGGTGAAAACAGCGCCCTCGGGATAGATGGCCCTGCAGTTAAAAAGAGAGGGTCAGCTCTTGTGTCTAATTCTGAAGACGGAGGCTGTCATACTGGAAGGCCTTGATGAGGGTGTACTCGTGGCCAATCTTGCCGCCCTGCGCCTTGACGTCCTCCTTGGTCTTGGCGATCTCCTCATCGGTAGCGGTGTCCTTGAGGGTAACCTGACATAGTGAACAGCTGAGGTCAATAAGAGTCTTATGGGTAGTGTGAGGCGCGAGTGCGGCATGCTTACAATGTAAGAAGGCATCTTTGCGGTGGTGGGAGGGTTGTTTGGTGAAAAAGTTGGTGTTGCTGTATGGAAATGTTGAAACAGAGTGTAGTGGTTGGTCGTGAACTTGGAAAGTCGGTACTGCGTCTCGAGGAGCGGACGAAGGAGCATCTTATACGTGATCAAGGGACATGCACAAGTGGACTCGAACTACCTACACCACAGATGCACATGTGCCAGATAAGCGGCAATCATGCTAGATTGGTCTTCCTGCCACGCCGTCAGGAGCCACAAGTGACGCGGCACCAGGGACATTAGCATTCTCTGGAGCGGATGATACGTCATATCCACTTGGACCAGACTTGCTGCGCCTACCGCAGGTCGTTTTGTGACTTGTGACACTCTTTTGGCTGCCAGGCGTGGGGATGACAGAGACAATCCTTCATCTCAGCGCCCAACAAGACAGCCTTGCACACAACCACCTAACGAGCGCTTAGGCGCGGGCTGAGACACTAGGAGTGGTGTGGGAGGATGGATCCAGTCATCTTCCGACCATCTTGCTACTCAGGATCTTGGATGTTGTTACCTATCTGTTGTAACTCTGAGCCTAGCCTATACGCCATACCCTCCTCATGTGTGTAAATCGGAAACCCTCCTTCCCGCGACAATTACGTATGTAACCCTCAAAATGGTGTGTTATGCAAGAAGGGCTGCCATGGCCCATGGCTGTTTGACTTTGCGGGCCCATTCGACGTTCCTATGTCGAGGCCGCAAGTTATCAACTATGATAGCTCTTTCATGGTCTCGACTCTTCTTCAACCGTTTGTTGGGAGGTCCCTGAACAATCCAATGCATTTACATAGCGTGGTATGTAGTCTCCACCAGTGAGGGAGGGCTTGGTACAATAGAGGTAGTTAGGTTGGTCATGCTCAAGACAGCACAAGATATCTCAACCACCCAACGGAATATCTTCGTATAAACCTTTGGAAATAGTTACTCCGAAGACACAGCTCACCCAGTAGTTGGTTGAAGATAAGAAACGGGACTATACGTTGGGTTCGTCTGTTGTTCAAGGTTCCAAGACTTGAAGGTCGGGACTGCCTGTCAGGGTCTCCAACTCCCCGCATGCTGCCACTGCTTAGTAGCGGGTGCTGCCGGGGATAGGTCCCGTCGCCTGCCGCGGAAAGAGGTCCCACTATTCAGGTATCTTATCGCTTATCGATAAACGTCTTGGCGTTCCATCAGAAAACCGACTATCCAAAAAATTTGGACAGCAGCTTTTTGGCAGCAGTTGAATTGGGAGCGAGTCCCGTCGCATTTCCACTTGCACCTGTTTTCGCGACCGCGTGTCCATCTATACTACTGAACTTGCAAAAAGTTCACGGACACCAGCCGTAATCATGGCCGACGTCCAAGCCCACAAACCCCATCGGGCTTCCAAGAAGTCCAAGGAGAAGGGGGCCTCCAAGCATACAGGTGGTATGTGTATTCAATTGTTTCTTTTATCGTTACTATCCACAGCTGACCGTCCCTGCAGAAAAGAACCCCAAGGCCTTTGCCTTCTCCAATCCTGGTAAACTCGCCAGACAAGCCGCCAGATCCCACGATGTAAGAAGACATTCCCTCGCTCCATCCTTCAATGACTTCTTATAATTAACTGGTCTTGTTCCGCAGATCAAAGAGAAGCGTCTTCATGTCCCCGCCGTCGACCGTCTCCCCGATGAACCACCCCCAAGACTCGTCGCCATCGTAGGCCCCCCTGGCGTAGGAAAGACCACCCTTCTCAAGTCTTTCATCCGACGATATGCAAAGGAAACCATCCAAGATCCGGTGGGACCTATCACGGTCGTCACCTCCAAGAAGCAGAGATTGACCTTCATCGAATGCGCCAACGAACTCGAGGCCATGGTCGATATTGCAAAGGTCGCCGACATTGTCCTTCTCATGATCGATGGAAACTTCGGCTTCGAAATGGAGACTATGGAGTTCCTTAACGTTCTTGCCGCCACGGGTATGCCCGGCAACGTCTTTGGCATCCTCACCCATCTCGACCTGTTCAGGAAGCCCCAAGCACTAAAGGAGGCAAAGAAGAGGTTAAAGCACAGACTTTGGAGCGAACTCTACCAGGGTGCCCACCTTTTCTACCTTTCCGGTGTCCTGAACGGCCGTTACCCCGATCGCGAAATCCACAACCTCTCCCGCTTCTTGTCCGTCATGAAGAACCCCCGCCCGCTCGTTTGGCGCAACTCCCACCCTTACACCATCATCGACAACTACCGCGATGTCACCCACCCCACCCAGATTGAAGAAGACGAGAAATGCGACCGAACGATTGAACTCTCCGGTTACCTCCGTGGTACAAACTTTTCCGCCGAGGGCCAAAGGGTACATATTGCTGGTTTGGGCGACTTTACAATCAAAGAGATGGAACAATTGCCGGATCCTTGCCCGACTCCCGCTATGGAACAAGCGCTGGCCAAGGCCAGTGGCAAGACTGGCAGAAGGCGACTCGACGAGAAGGACAAAAAGCTCTGGGCGCCCATGGCGGACCGCAGCGGCTTGAAAATTACTGGCGATCACATCGTTATCACTAGGGAGAACGGCTTCACATTTGACAAGGATGCTGTGGGCATTGAGCGCGGCGAAGGAGAACAGCTCATCATCGACCTGCAGAACGAGAGGCGTCTCCTTGGTCAAACGGACGAGGGTGTCAAGCTGTTCGCGAGCGGACAAAAGATCAACCAGCTCCCTGTCGAGGACGAGGATGTCGGAAACACTGGCCGCAAGAGCCGAAGAACCGCCAGACTTGCCGATGGTGAGAGTGGTGAACCGCCAGAGGACGAAGGCTTCGAAAGCGGAGAGGAAGATGAGATGGAGGATGGATCCGATGTCGAGTCCGAGTTCAACGAGATGAAGCTGGGCAAGATGTTCAGGAAACAGACCGACGACGACCAAGAAGAGGACATCGCCTTTGCCGACAGTGACTCCGACCTTGGTTCGATATCCGGCGATGAAGACCAAGGATCCGACTTTGACGATGACGAGGACGACGAGGAGGATCCTGAGCTCAAGTGGAAGGACAACATAATGGAGCGCGCAAGTCAGATACACGGAAGGAGGAAACCCTTCCGCGCTGTCGACTTGGCGAGGTACATGTACGACGAGTCGATGGCCCCCACAGAAGCCATCAAGAAATGGGCCGGTCAAGACGACGAGGAGGAGATCGAAGAGAATATCGAAGAGGACGACGAAACCTTCTTCCGGAGGACTGGCAAGGAGGACAAGGAGGACTCTTGGGAGGATCGCATGATTCCCAAGTTCGACTACGAACAACTAGAAGCCAAGTGGTCTGACAAGGACGCTGTCGAGGCTCTCCGAAACAAGTTCGCCACCGCCAACCTACTTGACGACGCTGAGGGCGAGGGCGAAGATGGTTCGGATTTCGAGGGTCTTGATGACGAGGACGACGATGATGAAGGTGACGGTGCCTTTGAGGATCTCGAGACAGGGGAGAAGCACGGCGCTGACGACGAGGATGAAGAAGAAGAAGAGGAGGAAGGAGAGGAGCAGCCAGCAGAAAGCCTTGAAGCCGAGCGTGAGAAGAACGCCCGCCGAAAGGAGGAGCTCAAGCTTCGCTTCGAAGAGGAAGATCGTGAAGGTTTCAAGAACGACAAGGCGATTGCCAGGCGAGAAGGTGGCAATGATGACGAGTTTGGAGAGGACGACTGGTATGATGCTCAAAAGGCCATGATCCAGAAGCAGCTCGACATCAACAAGGCGGAATACGAGAACCTTGATGAAAGCCAAAGGATCGCTGTCGAAGGCTACAAGGCCGGCAAGTACGCCAGGATGGTCATCGAGGGTGTCCCAGCAGAGTTCGTCAAGAACTTTAAGCCACGGATGCCGATCGTTGTCGGAGGTCTTTCGGCCACGGAGGACAGATTCGGCTTTGTGCAAGTTAGAATCAAGAAGCACCGTTGGCACAAGAAGATTCTCAAGACGGGAGATCCCCTCATCTTCTCCCTCGGCTGGCGCCGATTCCAGTCTCTTCCCATCTACTCCATCTCTGATTCTCGGACGAGAAACAGGATGCTGAAGTATACTCCGGAGCACATGCACTGCTTCGGTACCTTCTACGGCCCCCTGTGTGCCCCCAATACGGGTTTCACATGTTTCCAGTCCTTCTCTTCCGCCAACCCCGGGTTCCGTATTGCGGCTACCGGTACAGTATTGAGCGTAGACGAGTCTACCGAGATCGTCAAGAAGCTCAAGCTGGTATGTTACCCTCCGCCCTATTGTGTATGGTGTTTTTGATGCTAACAACTCGTCCAGACCGGTACACCATACAAGATCTTCAAGAACACGGCCTTCATCAAGGACATGTTCAATTCGGCGCTGGAAATCGCCAAGTTCGAGGGTGCCTCCATCAAGACCGTCTCGGGTATCCGCGGTCAGATCAAGCGCGCACTCGCCAAGCCCGACGGCCACTTCCGTGCCACCTTTGAGGACAAGATCCTGCTCAGCGACATCGTCTTCTTGCGCGCGTGGTACCCCATCAAGCCGCACCGTTTCTACAACCCGGCCACCAACTTGGTCGGCTGGCAGAGCATGCGTCTCACGGGTGAGGTCCGCCGCGACCAGAACATCGCCACGCCGCTCGACAAGAACTCGCAGTACCGCAAGATCGAGCGCGAGACCCGTCGGTTCAACCCTCTCCGTGTGCCGCGTGCCCTCGCGGCCGAGCTGCCCTTCAAGTCGCAGATCATCCAGACCAAGAAGCAGAAAAAGGAGACGTACATGCAGAAGCGTGCGGTCGTCGTCCGCGGCGAGGAGAAGAAGGCGCGCGATCTCATGCAGAAACTCACAACGATCCGCAAGGAAGTGGTGGAGAAGCGCAAGGCCAAGAAGGCGGAGCAGCACGAGAAGTACAAGAAGAGCCTGGAAGAGGCCGAGGAGCGGATCAAGAGCAAGGAGAAGAGGGAGAAGAAGGCGTATTGGGAAAGGGAGGGTAAGAAGCGTGGTCCTAGCGGCGACCAGGGTGGTGGTGGTAAGAGGAGGAGGTAAATGTTGTTGTCGTCAAGGGGAAAATAATTGCTTGTTTGTTTCAGTCATCATTGTCATCATCATCACCTGGGTTCACTTTTGGGAGTACTATTACTACTGTATATAGAGAGGCATCCACATCCATCGATTCATACCCGGGAAAGAAATTGTTTCTTTTTTGCTAGCACGAGCGAAAAGCATTGGTTGAGATATTCGCTAGTTGGTTGGTGGGTGGGTGGGTGGTCCTAGAAGTACTTGTTCGTGTGTGGGTGTGTTTTAGGGGTTGCATTGTAGCACAAATTGTTAGTGCATACTTGCCACTTGCCTCTGTTGCGGATTGCTCGATTTGGTTCCACTGTTCACGACGACAACCTCATAGTTTTTCGTTTCACGGCAGCAACACTCCCTCGCCTTTTTCCCCAATCATCTATCTGCCCTATTCGAGCGTTCACTCAATTCTCAGTCACATTCTCGGGAACACACAGCACGATTTGCCCAACAACCAACACAATATGCTCACCTTGACCACTCGTCAATCCTTACATCACCACCTCCCTTCATCACTTCCCCGAGTCCTCCTCCTACCCATCATAGCCACCAAACGTCTCCTATCCTACACAGCCAAGACATCATCTCTGTCCTTGAAAGCAACTCCCATCACCACCCGCAAACTCCTTCTTTCTCCATCCCCAAACATCAACAACCTCCAGAAAAGATCTCTCCACCTAGCACCTCCCTTCCTCCTCGACGACTACACGCCCCGCTACCTCCAATTATCTGAAGTCGACGCGGCCAAGAAACGATCGCAAGCATATGCTCACCTGGCCAAGTGCAACTTGTGTCCAAGGAAGTGTGGGGTGAATAGATTTGAGAAGACAGGGTGGTGCTTGATTGGGGAGAAGGCGAAGGTGAATGTTATTGCGCCGCATTTTGGGGAAGGTGAGTTTTTTTTTTTGTTTTATTGTTGATTGGTATTCTTCTTCTTCTTCTTCTTCTTCTGTTATCTACGTATTTTGATCTGTGTTTTCCCATTACCGTTTGTTTGGTTTTTTGGATGTTTGGCTATCAGGGTCCCGGAGGGTCTGGAGGGAGGACCTGGTGGCGGATGCGGATGCGGGAGCGGATAATGTTCAGTTCAGAAGCCAAATGTTCTGGGGTTCTTGGTCAGTCAAACAGCTCGGTCTGTTGGGATTGTTCATCAGTCTAGATGTACACACTGTGATGCTGGCAAGGGGCAGGTTCTGGGTCATAGCGGGTAATTGGGTGTCATAACCGCGCAAGGGAGAGAAGAAGGCGGTTCGGGGTATCCGAAAGAGTAAAGGGGAGGGATTGGTGAGTGTCATTGGATGGGAAATTTCCGTGAAGATGATGAAAGAAGGGGTTTCTTTCTCCTTGCCACGTTCGATCTAGAAGAAGAAAGAACACGGCAGAGTGGTGGCTTCTGGTGGCTTGCTTGCTTTCTCTCAGCATCATCATCATGTAAGGGACGGGAAAAATTGACTGAAGTCATTTGTGACCACAGAACCATGCATTCAGGGACATCATGGGAGTGGTTCGGTTTTCTTCAGGTGCGTACTTGTCATGATGCAAACCGAGTAAGGAATCAAGGAGAATAGCATCGGACTAACTACGATGTCGCGAAAGCATGTGTAACCTCCGCTGCGTCTTCTGCCAGAACCACGACATCTCTCACCAACGAAACGGCATGGATTTGACTCCCGAAGAACTAGGTGACTGGTACATGAAGCTGCAAGAAGTCGGAAACGTGCACAACATCAACCTTATTACCCCTGAACAGTAAGTCCATGTCCTACCTACGTTCCCGCCTCCCCAGCATTGACCCCAGATTTTGGCCGATCTCGTACAAATCTACCTACTACCTACCACCATCCAATTTACCGTGCCTCCCCAGACGGCACGGCAAAATCACAAAGACAAAAAGTGGCTGACGTACATCTTTCTCTCTCCTTCCTTTCACGAACAATTAGCGTCGTCCCCCAAGTAGCCCTTTCCATCCTGCACGCACGGTCCCAAGGTCTACGCATCCCCATAATCTACAACACCTCCTCCTACGACTCTCTCGAGTCCATAGCTTTGCTCGACGGACTAGTGGACATTTACCTGCCCGACTTCAAGGTCTGGGAACCGTCCACTTCCAAACGGCTGCTCAAAGCAGATGACTATGCCGCCACGGCGCGGGAGTCCATCAAAGCTATGCATGCGCAAGTCGGGGACCTGTGTTTTACTGGTGATGGTATTGCGAAGAGTGGGGTGCTGGTTAGACATTTGGTCATGCCTGGCCTCGAAGAGGAAGGGGCAAAGATTATGAGGTGGTTGGCCGAGGAGGTGAGTAGAGATGTGTTTGTGAATGTTATGGAGCAGTATAGGCCGAGTGCGCATGTGGGGAAGGTTCAAACCAGAAGAAAGACACATAGAGGAGAGGAGGAAGCAGAAGGAGACAAGCAAGAAAAAAGACGGTATGCCGAGATCAATCGGGCTGTAAAGGGGGAGGAGGTGGAGAGTGTTCGGAAGGCGGCTGAGAGGGCTGGATTATGGAGGTTTTGTGATCCGCCGAGGCATGATGGGTTTAACATTTAGACCTGCGTCATATGTTAACTAAACTAGACTTACTAGATCTCCTTGGTGTTCTCCCTTTTTTGAAGGTCATGGAAGGTTTAGTTTGCGCTTGCTATTCTCTGTTGTTTGCCTTCTAGAATTGTCTTGCTTGCACACGTGGATGTTGTTATCAACAACGTTCTTCGGCTCCGAACTGGGAAGCTCCGAAGTCCGGACTTGAAGATCGCCTCTCCGAGAAATTGAACTAGGGAATCAGGACCGAGCAAACATAAAGCCGCGACTCCTCAGGAGTCAAGCCTCACAGTGCCTCACTGGTCTGATTCTGCTTGACGGTCTTGGACGGGTGTTTGTCTGATAAGTCCTGAACCAAGGGACTCAAGTACGCAAGGCAATTGGCCTCTCGGATGTTTTGCCCGATTAGGGGTCAGCCACCAGCAGTCTCATTCTTTGGGAACGTCAAGCCACCGCACGAGGCATGAGTGTGTGTCTTCTTTGTTTCGAACTCTAATCTTGTTCCGAAAAGGGGGCTTGCTCCAGCTTATACCTAGCCGAGCGAGAGAAAAAAAAACACGCCCAAGGCCTACGCCACTCCCTCCTTCATCTTCTTTCAAGGGTAGTAGAACCACCAAGGGCCTGCCTGACCCCGCAAGCAAAAACGCCCCCCCCTTTTCAAGGGAGAACTAAGAAAACTAGGATGTCTGTGATGCGTTGGGTATTGTTCCAAGAACAACACCCAGGCCAGTCGCCTACCGTGATGGAGGGGCGGCTTTGTCAAGCAACCAGCGGGTCTGGAAGCCACGAGGTCGAAAAGCCGGGCTAGACCTTGGCGGCTTCCGGGCCCGAAGTGATGAGTGGGTGGGATGGCCATAATGAAATCATTATCGGGAAGATTCCAGTCGAAGACGAGGAGGAAAAGTGTGAATGAGCGATGAGCGCCTATAGCAAGCCATGCGTTCTTGGCTTAGATATATGCCCACCTCAAGGAAGCCTGTCTCATGACCACCGAGGGGTATCTAGCTGGCTGTGGGGGCTTTGCGTTGCTGGAGTTGATATCCATAAACTTGGATCAACTCCTGGAACAAGTCGCACAAGATCTTCTCTCCCGTCACTCCCTCACTCACTCCACCCGTCCCCCTTCTCCAAGTCTGTTGTGAGAGTCTCTGTCGGTCTTTCCTCCATAACCCCATTCCTTGTCGCATATACAACATGTCGTCTTCAGTCAGCAGCAGCCATGGAGGGCAAGCTACCCTCATAGACGGAAGGCCACCAAGCCCAGCCATGTCGACGACCACCACTCTCTCACCACCCAGCCCAGTCATTGGAGGGGGAGGGGGAGGAAAACATGATCACCACCCAAGCATCATCTCACATGATGCAATGGCAGACGTCAAGTCCAAGATTGAGAAGCTCGCCAAAGAGCTAAAGCAGCAGCAGCAGCAGCAGCAGCAATGCCGTCAGCAGTCAAGCAACAACAACACTCGTCCAATACTCCCCCATTTGAACACCGATAGCATCATCACCGCCACCACAGCCAAGAAAATAAACTTGACTAGACCTGTACTATCCCCTTTCTCTCGAGCCAAAAGCCACCAGCTCCAGCAACACGGCCATCAACCATCCACTCCCGGCCCCGTCATCCCAGGCCTCGAACCCGCCTCCCGCTCTCTCTCCGATCTTCACAACGAACGCTCCTACCTCTTGCATAACTTGCAAACCCAAGGCGAGCGAGCCACGCGTTTGTATCAGCGGTATGCCCATCTCGAGGCTAAAAAGGAGGCTTTGGCCTCTGCCACCTCTCCCTCAGACGGAAACAACGCCACTGCTTCTTCAGTTGGCAGCAAGAAGAAGAAGATCAAAAAGGACCTCTCCCTCCTCCGCAGCCGGATCGCCGAGTCCACGCAGCAGGAACAGCTGATCATGTTAAGGCTGGGCGAGATCCATGTGGAGTTGGTGAATAGGGGAAGGTGGGTTATGACGCACCAGCATCAGTATCAGCACCAGCATCAGATGGTGTATTCGCCAATGTCCGCTGTGATGGAAGGTCAGCAGGGGTATTTCGGTCATCATCAGTGGCATCAGCAGCAGAACCATGGTGGTGGTGGTGGTATCCCGGCGACACCATCCTCCGCCGACACCTATTCCGTCTCGCCTGTGGGAGGGGATGAGTACCTTTACACCCCCTCGGTCTTGAGTCCGCTTTCTCCTTCCTTTGTGCCTGGTGGAGGTGTTAGTTTCTTTGAAGATATCTGGACTCGACCATCCCAAAACTCACAAGACCACTTTACCTGTCCGGAAGAAACCCTGGCCCCTGCCCCAGGCCCCGAGCAAGAACATGAACACCATCACCCAACCGAGGGACAAGAAGAAGAGGAAGAAGAAGAAGAAGAAGAAGAAGAAGACGACCAAACACCCAAACCCAAAACTTCTTTCCAAGACCTCCCTCTAGACTCCCCAGCAGTTCCTCTCTCGGCAGTCACTCCCAAGTTCAGCACCACCACCAGCACCATCAGTACCGTCAGTACACTACCCTCCGAACACCTCGCCACCCCCATCACCCCTAGCAGAATCCCATGGGACGAATACCCGTCCGACTCTGAAGATGACGGGTCATTTGAGAGTTTTGATGCGAGCAGTTTTACGCCTATCGGCGTGACGACTATGAATCCACTGACTTGTGACGATTCTTTGGACAATGGCTCTGGCTCGGGCTTGGGCTCGGGCTCGGGCTCAGGGTCTGGGGTGATGATTTCTGAACCGGAGGAAAACCATGATGAGGAACATGAAAAAGAAGGTGAAGCAGAAGAAGACGAAGAAGATGGGGAAAGTGACGAATCCGCTTCCGAACCAGGGGATTTGCTTTCTGAGCAACAAAGAAGGACTGCTTCGTTCTCACGGGGTGGTGATGGCTGGACTAAGGGGAAGAACAACAACAACAAGCACAGGAGGCTGAGCATGCCTAGCTTGAAGAACCTGTGGCCTGCTGCGCTCGCGGCTGTTGGTGTTCAAATGGGGTTGGAGGAAGAGGAGGATGTGCCGGAGTTGAAGCTTGATACTGTTATCTAGCCTGTTCCTGGTTTTTTTTTTTTGGTTCTCGAGGTTTTCAAGTGGGCTCTTTCTTGCACTCTATGGTGGAAAGTTGGCAGCGGAGTTTGTGGCACTGGCGGACACTTTGTTAAGATGTGAAAGAGGACAAATCAAGTTCCCTATGTAGGCGTTATCTGGGAGGGTCAAGGATATATGCTTGAGTGTTGTATCTTGGAACTTACTTACTGGCTGTATTGGGCATTGCGCCAAGGAGCTTTGGGATACAGTCAACATTTTCTGTCCGAACAAAAACATCAAAATGGCGGGAAACAGGGAACGAAACGAGCCGGAAGGTTGTTTATGATTAGGTATATTAGCTCTGTATAGTTGTGTAAGCTTGTAGACAAGTCCTTTTGCCACTTTGATATCGTATGGCCGTTTCTTGTCCGTCTTATCTGCCAATGTCGCTTTCCGCGTCCCTGATCCGTAAATATCCTGTATGATGTTGATGATGATGATGATGGTATATGCGCCGTACATCTTGCTTGCTTGCTGACTTCTCTAAGCCAACCCCAGCCAGAATTGCCGTTCCGGTTTCCTTCATTTTCCTTCCTGACTTTATTCCCTATTCAAACATGCCGTTCGGTCCATCATCGAACCCTAACTCCTGCGCAGATGGTTGTCTCCTGTGCGCAGCACGTCCACTGCTAGGCGGAGGCGGCAAGAAAGGCATTCCTAACCCGCCGCCACCTCCAGTCGACGATGGAGGAGGAGGGAGCGAAAAGGCCGACAAAGGAGGCTGTGAATTGCTGTCCAGGTCCGTCGACAAGGGGCGATCCTGCCTTGCTCTCCTCCCAAACTTGGTCCCGCTCAAGTTCACCGTGATCGTTTCGCCCTCCTTCAAGCTATAATCCTTCTTCTCCTCGGCCTCCTGTTTCTTGCTTGACTTGATCAGGGGCGCCACGCCCTCGATGAGGCCCAGCGACTTTTGCGCCTCCTGCAGGGCCACGCCAAAGTCGAAAGACTCGCTGCGCTCCTCGAAGCCGACGCCGAGCATGGCCTTCTTGCCGGTGGTGGGATCCTGCACGCGCAGGGCAAAGAAGCGGCTGCTGTCGATGGTGGCCTCGACGACGGCCTGGGTGGTGTAGGGGGCGGCGGCGATCAGGTCGTTTGTGGCAGGGTCCTCGAGCACAATGTCGACCTTGACCGTGTCCTTCTCTCCAATCTGCTCGGGCGTCTGCGGCGGGATCGAGGTCTCGATGATGCGCACGCGGCCGGTGAAGATGTGCGCCTTGGGGTCGGCGGTCCAGTCGGCGGCCATGTGGCCCTTGGTCGAGCGCATAGGGGGGATCTGGTAGATGTGGACCGAGGAGGAGGTGATGTGGAGGATGCGCTGGATGGCATCGGCCGGGAGGGGGGCCTGCGTGGCCGGGTCTATGAGGGTCGTCATGATGTGTGTTGTGTTATGGTGGTGGTGGTGGTGGTCACGGTCGTAATGGTGTTTCTGTCCTTGTGATTTGCTTGCTAGCGTACCTAGTCCCTATGTCGGCAACTTATAGTCGACGCTCAACAGGAAGCCAGGGGGGGAAGAAGAAGAAGAAGAAGAAGAGACTGAAGCCAACATCGCCAACCAACGGGTCCATACACCTAGGTAGTTTCAAATGCCCGATGAAGAAAGAGACAATGACGGTAAAGGGTCCTCCGCTACTGTAGAAACCCCTAAGTTAGCTTCACATTCCCCTTGCTGCCCCTGTTCCATGGAAGCGGACGGCGGGGCGGAAGCCACAGGAAGTACCTAACAGTGGTAGCAGCGCAGATGCCAGGGGCAGCCTGGAGTAGAAAGGATCCACGCAGCCCCAGGGGGGACCCTCAGTGTTTCGACCCTGTAAAGAGCCCCCGAAAGGTCCGTGAGGTGACTGGTGGGCGGCGGTGACAAGCCGCAACACCTGGCATGGAAATCACCCAGGGCAGCAACAACCCCGCTAGGTAGTAGTGTACACTAGCAGCTGCCGATAGCGGGGCACATACCTAGCGGGCATGAAATGGAAACAAAGAATGGCCGGAGAGCTTCGTTGACGTGCAGTAGGTACACTCAGTAGTAGGTACGCATTGAGGACGGTGAGTGGCGGCAGAATACTTCAAAGGGCCGCCCGCACTTGGGAATTTGGGATGAAGAAGGTTACATGTACAGCTAGTAGAGGTAGGTACGCATCTTGAGTCACACTTTCAGATCAGACCAGACGCACGCTTCTTCAGAAAACGCTGCATTTTATCGACTCTGCATACCACAAACCAGATCATTGTCGCAATACATAAACCTGTACGATTTGACAAAGCCAAAACCTGCCTGCCTGCTCCAAGTCTCCCAAGTGACTAAAACACCCCGAACCCTCCCCACTTGGATCGACCGCCGCAACAGTGCTTCCTCCCGGGAGGACTTGTATGTTTTGGCAACGAAAACCACTTCCCACACCTTCACAATATCAACACACTTTGTCGTCTTCTCCAACAACCCCCATAGAAACATGGCCACCGACGACCTATCCAACAAGCCGCTCGCGGTACGGACGACATCGTCCACCTCCACTGATGGCGCCTCGTTCGAGTGAGTTTGCTTTGGCGTAATTACCACACGCGTCATAACCAAACCGCGCTGAACCCTTTCGTCGCATTGCTTGCCTCTGACCAAGACAAACAAACAGCATCGTCAAAACCTACCGCGACCTCCTCACCTCCGACCCCGACATGACTATGCCCGTAGCAGCCATCGAATCGCTCATCGAGCTCTTGCGCGTCACCCCTTCCTCAACAGCCATGGAAACCGTCGAGGTCGTCAAGACCCAAAAGGCCCTCCTCCTCGACTCGGCCCCGAACCCTCTCCCTCTGCTAGCCGGCGCCGACCTCTTCGAGCAGTACCTTCTCCGGTCGCTTAGAGGGCAGACCGCCGAGTCCTTCGACGAGACGAAGCGCCACCTGCTCAACAACCGCCAGCTCTTTGCCGCCCGCGCCAAGGCCGCCCGCGACAACATTGCCGTCATCGGTTCCCGCTACATGTCGCACCGCAAGATCGTCCTGGCCGCCGGCGGTTCGCGGGTGGTGACCAAGATCCTGGTGCACGCCGCCACGACCCGGACCAACACGCACTTCAAGGTCATTTACGTCATGGACGGCAGTCCGCACTGCGACGCCAGCGTCTCGGCCCTGCGCGACGCCGGCCTGGAGGTGGAGACCATCTCGACCTCCAAGGTGGCCTACGTCCTCAAGGACCAAAAGGACATCAACATCGTCCTCGTCGGCAGCGAGGTCGTCATGCAAAACGGCGGCATCATCTCGCGCATGGGCACTTCGCAGCTTGCTCTGCTCACGCGCTTCGCGGGCGGCTCGCAGAAGCGCTTCTTGGTTGCTGCGGAAAGTCACAAGATTGTGCGCAAGACGCCCCTCTGGCACCCACAGGTGTTGAGGGTCGGCGTCAAGCAGAAGGATATCAGCAAGTTTGACAACGTGGGCGTTGACCCTGTAGGCCAAGAGGCGAGGGATTGGGTGGCGGATCGCGATGAGGTGGATTATACCGATCCGGAGCTGATTGATGGCATTGTGACGGAGCAGGGAGTGAAGCAGCCGAGTCAGATTTGGGAGTTGGTTGATTATGAGAAGTGAGGGGGGTCTTGCTGCCCGATACTGAAGGTGAAAGGTGTTGAAAAGCGTGGGTAACAAAAGGGCGGTTTTATGAATGGATGGATGGATGGATGGAACTGCTTGATCATTTTCAAGTTATCGGTGTGGTTACTGTGGTAAATATCCTTGCAGCATTATTAGGCGTTTTTAACGGGAAATGGGATAGGTACCTGATATCCTTTGGAGGTTTGGTTGATGAAAGAGTCTCTTTTCTCACTTGCTTGGCCTGTGAAGGAAAACAAAGTACGTGCTAAAGTTAAACCAGGGATGCCTGATCGAGTGGAGTGACATATGAAACCACCCCATTCATATACATGTAGTTGACCGAAATTTCATAACCAAGAAAAAGATACCCATCTGAGTACTAACCAAGACTGCGCTATTCACGTCGTCTTCACTTTCCAACCAGCCATAGTCCACCACCCATTACACATACAAACACAACGACTCACAAATCCCTAACAACTCTCGCCCCCACCCAAGCATAAGGATAATTCCTCTGGTACCAATTCACAAAGCTCTTCCTCCCCGCAATCCTCGGATGCGTAGCCCAGCTCCCTCCCAGCACAATGTTGTGCTTCTCATCGAAAAAATCCGCCGTATAGCCGGGGTACAGCTCCATCGGCTCGAACCCCTCCCACTTGCGGAGGACCGATGAAGTCCATTCCCACACGCCGCCGAGCTCGCCTTGCCCGACAAGGGTGTTGCCTTTGGAGGTGATGGGCATAGGGTGCCAGTTGTGAAAACCGACATTGGCACCGTCTAGGTCAGAGAAGAGGTCTTCGGTGGTGATGAGGGTGGTGTTGCTGTCGGAGGGGGAGGAAGACTCGGCGGGGGTCTCGGAAGAGGGAGAGGATGGGGGAGTGATTTCCACGCCGTTGTTGGTTAGGTGGCTGTTTATCAATGGGAAAGATATTGTTAGTGCGAGCTGGACACGGGAGAGTAAGTCGAAGGGACATACGCATTAACAGCCGGAACCGTCCTTCCCAATTGTCTCTCAGCTTCCTTCTTCTTCTTGAGAGCATCGGCGTAAGCGTAAATGCTCCGGGTCTCTTCGAAGGTGGGAATACGGCCGCCCATGTAAGCTGCGCAACCGGCAAGTTCGTCGTAAGAGGCAAACACGGGCCAGTCGAGAGCGTGCTTGAGAGGCACGAGACCGTAGACTGTGCGGACTGCTGTCTTCTCGAGGAAAGATGAAGGGAGCTGCTGCTTGGAGGTTCTGTTGCTGTGGTGACCGCTCACGCTGTTTGTTGTTCCATTGCTAATGTTCTCGTTGTCCAGGCGGGCCCAAGAGGCAGGGAGCTTGTCGATGTTCTTTTCAAGCAGATATTGCGCGTACTGGTTGTTGTTAGTATCGTGCAATAATAGTTGCTAGGCAAACGTACCTCTTCGTTGGTGATCGGCCTCCCTTGAGCCTGAAAGGCAGCAACTTGAACGCGCCTTGGAGGCTTCTCGTTGTCCCTATTTGCAAGTTAATCCACCGTCGACTTTGACGGAAAAAAGGTCCACTTACCAGCCATAATGCTTGTTGATATCAGATCCATCCTCAGGATCATCCAAACCGATGGTGATCTCCTGTGCCGGAATCTTAAACCACTGATTGGGAACCCTCTCGGACTCTGCCTTCCTCGCGAGCTTGTCAAAGTCGGGCCGTGGAATATGGGTTGGGATCAGCGTCTTGTCGCTCTGTAGCATCATGTACAACAGCGTCTCGATATGCATAAGCTCGTGCTCAAACCCAACCCAAATGGCCCGACCCACATTCCGCGGAATATTCGCGATGCCATGCGCATAGAGGCCGCGTAACCGGGACCGTACCGTCTCCTGGTAGGTCAGGATTTCTTCCACCGGCGGCCATTCATCAGGAATCTCCGAGTGCGCATGACACAGCTCCGGGTTGTCGACATCAGGATCAATGCCTCGCTCGAAGATCTTGCAAAAGTGAGCGGGCTCTGACGGAGCCTGCTTGGTGGTCTTTGTGAGCTGGATGTCGAGGAAGGTCGGGATGTGACCGAGGTAAAAGATGCAGGCGTTTCGGAGCTTGATGGGCTTCTCCAGAAGCTCTTCCTGGGGAAGCATCTGACGTGTGACGACATCCCATGTCGCCCAAAGGGCCTCCCAGTCGTCCAGAGTTGGGAGTGCGCTGCGAGCGTACACCGAAGGGATGAGACTGAAAGACATCCTTGACTTGGCAAGCAGATGGAGTCCTGCAGTACGACGGAGGGATGTCAGCATGTGTCAATGGTTTTGACGGCGCAAATATTCGAGCCTCCCCAGCCCGTGCGCGCTACCCGAACACTGCAGCCCAACACCAGCCTACACATTGGTAAACTTGTGCCAGTGTAGGAGCTGTGCCCATCAGGAGACACCGCAACATCATATCATCATACGACTGGTCCGTAGGGTGTGGGGAAGGTGTGGTAACACCAGCCGGACGGCTCAAACGGGTAGTCTCAGAAAAAGCTGGAAACCTCAAGCAAGGAAAAGCTGTGAAAGCAACTTACCATATTCGTTGCCGTACGTCCATTCCGAGACTTGTTCCAATCCCGCCGTGCTCCAGAGCCTCTCTGACTCCTCTTTCGAGTACTTTAGGCTCTGTTCGATCTGGATCCTGTCGTGTGACCTAATCAACTCCCCCATAACCATGGTGTCGCGAGTGGGGGCGTAAAAGGCCTGGTGTCTGCCGCCCTCTTCGTCATACACATATTCGCCAATGACTCTCCAATCGCCCTCGATGAAGGCCGTCTCTCCGATAATTTCATTGGCGTTGCGAAGACCATTCAAGATGAACCTGAATCATCAGTATCAGTAATGGGCTGGAAAGCGGGAGCCGCCATGAGCGACAGAAAAAGGGGTATGACATACTCGTGAGTAATACCAACCTTGTCTGTTTGGTTATTGTCAGCTTGAAGGTGGTCTTATACCATGTCACATGAGTAAGCACAAACCGTTGTAAGCGTGGCTAGTATATGGTTAGCAATGTTCCTGATGACGTCCCAAGATGTTTGTCGAACACGTACTATACCCTCGCCGGGTCATTGCAAGCGTCAACCCCAATGAGCATCTTGTCATTGGGTCCAAGGACGTCCGTAAAGCCCTTGAGAAAGGTAGCGGCGTCACTGCGGTTAAAGTTGCCTAGAGACACGATCATGTCAGGATTTTCTTTGACCAATTCAATACGTATTCAAGCTTACCAATGCTTGACCCGAGGTGCAAGATGCATTTCTGTTTATTGATGTTCTCTGGGGCCTTGAGCCAGTCACGTCCATCGTCATATGTACCCAGAAGACCGTGGCACTTGACGTGCTTGTAGGATGGTACCTGAGCGAGAGTGCGCTCCAGCTCCTCCCGAGACAGGTCAAGGGCATAATAGTCAATTGCCTTGCCGGCGTTGTCTAGGGCTTCCAATAGAAGGTTTACTTTGCGCAGATTTCTGGGGATATGGTCAGCTCTTCGAAATCCAGGACCCCATTGTCGAATTGTCAGATGTTTACCCGCTTCCGAGCTCAATGATCATGGCACCTGACGGGATGAAGCTAGCCATTTCGGTCGCATGTTTGGTGAGGATTTTGATCTCGTCATTGGTAAGATAGTACTCTTCAAGGTATGTGATCTGATAAGGGTCAGTATGAACCAGCATGTCAGTCCCACAACTTGGATAAACTTACACGCTCGAACAGCTGCAGGCCTCTCTCGTTGTAGAGAAGCAAGGTGGGTAGCTGTCTAGGGCCATCTTTAGGTCGGAACATGGAGGTTATCTCGGTCTTGAGGTTGATCTCTACAGCAACGCGGCGGATGTCGATGATATCGGCGTTTGATGTCTGCTGCTGAAGCTTGGATAGCACATGTTGTCCAGTTGCTTTGAGCTGTCCGAGGGCACTGCTTGGGGTCATGGATTCGGCACTCGGCATGTTGAATTGTTTATCACCGATGCAAGCTTGGGGATTGAAAATGGGACAAGAAGTTCTTTTGCAGGATGAAGAGTTGTTGAGGAACAGTTGACAATGAGAGAAGTATGTAGTCGACGTCAGAGAGGAGCTATGTCTAGCTAAGTGGAGGTAGAACAAAGGGAGCTACAAGCTAAACCAATATAGTGAATAGCTTGGAGTTCAGGAACAAGAGGGAAAGATGCGAGGTCAGAGCACCCAGTTCCTGGCACGCAAATATAAATATATTTACTAGCCTTACTCAGCCTGGCAGTTGGATGTGATGGAGCCATGTGGACGTATGTGGGCATGCATAAGCACAGCAATGGACTCCAAACCAGCTCCCTCTTTCGTCCACTGTCATGTTGATGGAGTCTGGGTTCCGTGGGAGGAAGTGGACTCATGACCCAGCTTGGAGACAGTAGACAAGCGAGAATTGACTGGGGATCCAGGATCAGGGAACATGGAATGCCAACACGACGGAGGCTGCCGGCCCATTACATGTCCAACTGTGTAATAAGAAGAGAAGAGAAGGCAAGGAGGAAGAGGATTGGACGTCAAGGTGATCCGGTTACATAACCCCCTGGGCCTCTACACTCGTAGAGCCCCAAAGCCAAGGAAAGGAAGATCTAACTAGGACGTTGGACATGGTCGAATTGATTGGACGTGATCAGTCCGGGGTACAGCATGTTCCCGTCAGGAACACTTCCTGTGGCTTCCAAGTTGTTACATGGCGCCGCCGTGCTTTGACTATGCAGACGGATGTGGTGATGATGATGATGATGATGACGCTGAAGTTTGAGTAAGGTACGAACTAGAGATTGGAAGAATCAGCCCTGGATAAAGGACGACGTGCCCGACTGAAACGAAAAACCGCCCATTCTATGGAATGTTTCTGCACTTTGAAGGGAGCGGGAAGACCGACAGGAGTCGATGGAGGGGTCAGAGAGCAGTGTTCAACATGTTTCTGTGCTGTCAGACAACGCCAGAGGTTCGGGGTACTGGCAACCGAGGTGACTGAACAAATGGCGGGGTTTTTGGAGAAGCAACAGGACCAAAAGGGAAGGAAGACAACCAAAGCAGTGAGACCTTTCGACGAGGACGAAATTGTTTTGTCATGACCGACCCTCGCTAGGTAGGTACTCATGCGTGGGCGCATGTTGTTGGAGGAGACCTGGAGCAGATGGCAAAGAGTGGGAGTCGATGACAGTTTGCCGTCGGCTGATGCAAGGAACGAATCACCTGGCACGACGCGCCCAAAGGGATTCCTGGCAGACAGCAAAGGGGCGGGTCCCACGCCCTAGGATACCTTAGGTTGCCCGATGGCAGGCACTAACCAGCAAGGTGTTGGCGTCCCCTTTGAGTGCGTGGATGCGTGGGTGTTTGTTAGTAACATGCCTCAACTCCGTCTTCTGGGCAACCTTTTCCCCCACGATCAAAGAAGTACAGCTTGAATAATGTTCGCGGAACTGCTGGTGCCCGGTTATAGTGTTGAGGAGGTGATTCCTGTAGAGGGGGAAGGCCACAGCACCAACATGTAGGTATGTAACAAAGTGCTCAGATACTCGTAAGAAGAAGGGACATGGTATGAAAACGAAGCATGGGATCTCCGATCACGGCAATTAATGCCACCCATCGTAGTGTAGAATGAATCCGTGAAAATATAACTCATCCACTGGGTACATGGAAGGACACCACCGGAATCGACAGGAGAAAGAGAAGAAAGTGCTGATCAAGTCCGGGAACGAAGGATCCCCAAGTCTCAGCTACCTACCTACCCCTCATGAGTTAGAGGTAGCTCCGTCACCGAATCCACCCGCCGTAGCTTCCGTTCTTAGCTGCTGGAGCCCTATGACATAAACGAGACAAGAACGGAAGTTCACCTGGACAAAGTATCCGTATCGATGAGATAAGAAACGAGACATTCCCTTCCAATGTTTGACCATCAATATCGCAACTTTCCAAAACCAACGCTCTGCAACTTTCTCACGTTCAACTTGACAGGTCTAATCGGACAAGAACATTGTGAGATGATCTTGAAGCCAGCAGAGCCGCCGCAGCCTCCAACCTTCTGTTACACAAACTTCCGTCAGTTGTCCGACTCGGGTGGAGATCGACGTCATCGTTTCACGGTTTGCTTCTGGCATGCGCATCGATGGGTCTCTCAAACTTCCATTCAACCAGCAACCTTCTCCCGGCTCTGGTTCTTGACCGAGAAAACAACATACCTCTAGGCCAAAGACCCTCGGGTCCTGTGCAATGAGAAGGTAGATGGCGTGGGTGGCTCGGGATGGGTAGCATCCGGCCAAGCCGCGCTAGTCGCCTCAGTCGAATCTAGCGATCCAAGATGCCATCAAGCTGCCATCGACGACAAAGGCATAACTTTTCGGACTTGGCTGTCTGTCCTTCTCTTTCTTCGAGTTACCCTACCTGCTCTTACGCGCGACTCAGACGGGTGACAGGAAGGACCCCCACGGCAAGATACAATACCGGCCTCGAGTGCAGCAATTACTTTGGGAATAGGCCGGCTGCAGACCATGTCAAGACGTTCACAACCGTCTGGTGGGATCATGTCCACAGTCCCTTCGGTCCGCCATCTCCCCATATTGCGGGGAAGCCTGCCATCATTTATGCGAATCATCCACCATGTTCCGAGGAAAAGTTTTGTCTGGTAGTGACAGAGGTCGCTGACCGCCAGCCAACACCACTTCTCGCCGACACCATTCGAAATGTTAAACATCCTACAACACCCGACCTGCTGTCTCAACCCCTGAATGGGAAGCACCTGACGAGCCTAGTTTTCCTTCTTCTGTGCTGGCCATGTTGACCTGTTGTTTTAAAGACCTTTGGGGATCAGCTGATCATGGATTGGTACTGACATTTTGTGCCTTCAAAAGCCACTCGCAATAGGGGATGCTACGATAATGAAAGCGACGCCAGTGAAGCAAGCCGGCTCCGTCACTTTCCATGTGGACCCCAAACATCAGTCCTCCACTCAAAGATCTCGATATTTCCAATTTGAGCTCAGTCGGCAGATCGAGCAGGCCGGAAACACGATTCCGGGGATAATTGCCCCACTCCATGGTCGTTGGTGGAGCCTCTCATGGGTCCACAGTCCGTGTTCCGGCCCCGAGAACGGATCCACCTTTCTCCGCCTTGACGGGCGCTAAAACCCCGACCTTTGCTCTCGGCGTGGGGGCCAATGCGGAGGGTTCTCCTCGTGAGATCTTCGACTCCGTCATCACCAACCCACGTTGACAGAACAACTTCATGGCACTAACCACCTGATCCGGACAGAAACACAACCGTAGTCTAGATCTCCAAAGGCAGCATTCAAGTTGCGTGAATGGCCTCATTGTCTCTGGTACTCTGACACGGCCGTTCTATTTCCCACCGGTCAACAATCTGAGGACCCATCCATCCATCCGTTGAAACCAAACCTTTTTTCAAAAAATTAAATAAAAAATAACACGGATCGAACGCAACGCTGACCAACGAGGGCTCGTTATGTAATTCGCCTATCGCAGCACACCACGATAACAAATCGGGCAACAGACCTATGATTCAGACTGTCAGCCGGCCCCCTCATTCTGCGGGGCTGAGTTATCCGTAATCTATTTTCATTTTTGGAATCACCTGACAGCGTGTGAAAATGCGCGTTCGTGGTGCGGGGAGTACGGATCGTATGTATGTATGAGAACCGCGTCTCGCGTTCTGTCATTGGCGTGGCTCCCGTCATCTACTACTGCCTGCCCTGAACAACCCCGCACGCCTTTCGAGATACATGGTGCATGAACTCCACGGAACATCTGAAGTAATACGGGAGTTACACAAACACCAAGCCTCTTCTTCCGTCCAAAGGCCCTGAAATTTGTGTGATGAATGCTACCTCAATCGGGGGGTGCGGCATAATGACAATAATGAGTAAGACGGGAAAGCGGGGTCAGTTGTGGTAAACGAAGCTGACATTGATTCATCTGCAAGCAGGCCGTCGCTGACGCTGCTGCCTAGAATAGGTGGTGCCCGCCCTTAGCTCTTGGGTGTTTGAAATTTGAGGTTCCTTTGCTATCGTAGGGAAGATAGATACCCGACGGTAAAGCTTTGGGGAATATTAATCAAGGCAGTTGCGCCTGTTCTTTTGAAATGTAGAGGTGAAGAGAAAGCGAGTCAGTAGTATCGAACTCGATTCCCAAACTTTTCCATCCTCTTCAGTCTTGCTTGAAACCCCCTTTCTCTCCCCTCCATCACCAACTTCAATATCAATCAATCACAAACCCAGCCCACCATCATGTCCTCCTCCCAATCCACCGACTCTGAGGGAAACCCCCTCAAATCCTACCGTGGCAACTGCCACTGCGGTGCCTTCATCTTTACCCTCCTTGTTCCGGAAATTACCACTGTCATGTACTGCAACTGCTTCAACTGCCGCAAAAAGGGCTACCTTTGGTTGATCCCCGACACGACCAAAGGCCACAAGTTTGAAGTGGTCAAGGACGAGGGAAAACTGACCGAATATGTACCGGGCCCGAAGGGAACGAAGTACAACTTCTGTAAGGTGTGCGGGACGGGGGTTTATGCTGCTTATAAGAAGGAGCAAAATGAGCCTGGGAAGGAAGGGGAGGGCGTATTGGTGAATGTGAGGGCGCTACAGGAGTTGAAGATTTGGGATTTGGAGGTTAAGGAGTGAGTTTGAAAGACCTTACTTACCTACCCTCTGACAAGACTGAATTGGAGGGACTGTTGACTGACATGATGCATCGATCCGCGGCAGATTCGACGGCAAAAGTATCCCGCCCCCATACCAACCCGCCCCCTTTGACGGTCCCGAACCCACGGCCGAAGTCGAGAACGGCGTCGTCTATCATGGCTCTTGCCATTGCGGCGCCGTGAAAGTGGCCGTCAAGACTAAAGGGCCGCTGGACAAGACGTACAAGGAGAGGGTTATTGATTGCAATTGTAGTGTTTGCCAGAGGGTACGTCTTCTCAACCCCGTTTCTTCACCTTTCTCCTTTTCTCTCCTTTTTCTTCTTTCCCTCCGTTTCTTTTCTTTTCCCACCCACCCCCTCTCCCCACACCCATATACTCTCACCACGCTAACTCATTGCCAAACAGGGCGGTTACATCTGGATCTACCCCTCCTCCTCCGAGCAACTCTCCTTCACCCCGCAATCCCGGGCAAACCTAACCTCCTACGCCTGCATCTCCAAACTCATGTGCAAGACCTTTTGCAAGACGTGCGGCGTGCACCTGACCAACGAGTTCAACTCGGCCGCGACCGAGGACGAAATCGAGGCCGCCATGAAAGGAAAGAATGGAGACATGGTGATGAGGTGGATCAAGGGTGTTTTCCCGATTAATATCAGGTGCTTGGACCGGTGCCCGGGGGATGATGATTGGGAACTCGAGAAGTGTGTGAAGGAGTTGAAGGTGGAGAAGGGGGATGGATGGAACATGATTCAGCCCGGGTATGTGAATCCATGAAGGGTTATGGATGTTCTCATGGTAGACTGGATGTTTTGTAAATGACGATTAACTTATCATGAGGATCTGCTGAGACCTTTGACTTTGGGTGTCGAGTTTGGAGCGGAAACTCTGAACTCTGGAATAGTTAGGCCAGAAGGAGAAAGATTATGCTGAAAAGAACTGAAACACGCGAACAGCTTCTTGCTACACTCCTCCGAAACTGAACAATGTACCTGCCAAAAGACAAGTAGTAAAAACGGACTGGACCATGACAACCCAGCAAGTTGAACAATCGTGGACGTCACCACCAGCTTTGTCGAGATTTATGACATATTGCCTAGATATTTTGCTCCTTCAGGAGGGGGTAATTTGTCAGAGTGAAAGATAGGTAGCTGGAGGCAACTGCAACGACAACTGCAACGGCAACTGCAGCGGCAACTGCAACTGGCTCAATGGTTAGTTGCGTAGGTTGGTAATCGCTTCCATCTCGAGGTGGGCGCCTGGGTGACTAGAAAAGGAGCCAGCTGAAGTGAAGATTGACTGACTACATGACTAAAGAGCGGACACAAGGATGGGAGGAATATGACAATAGAAACATGGGAGGGTTGCCATCTTCAGCCACCTACCCAACTGTAAACCCAAAATCATACTTTTGCCAGAAACGATCAAGTTAGAAGCAGGAGATGCAGGTATTACCCATTACATGTCAATTAAGCTTATCTAGCGAGTCATCACACCCGGTGATGACCGCCAGCTTTTGACTTATATCGAATCGAATCGAATCGAATCGATGCCTTTGAGGCTTCCTTCCGTCGGTTGCTAACCTTGCCTGCCGCCCGCGCAACTGAATAGAATGCTGTTGTGATCAACGGCCAAACCAAAAAGAAACCCTTTAGGTCAGCCAGACTCGACAATGAGGTTTGACAAACCTCAAATCCCTAAACTCCATGCAGGCCTGCCATGCGGAAATACTATACCCAAATGAAGAGAAAAAGAGAAAAAAAAAAAAAAAAAAAAAAATTTGTTCCGTACGGACCAGACCGTGGAGCCAAAGATGTGGCGGCCGTATGTCCTGTGCTGTAGTCTTGTATATGTGGGAGTCCAGTCCCAGTTCCCAAAGTCCCAGTTCCCAAAGTCCTACCAAGTCGAACGCCGATACAAATTATGAAAGATTATCAATCCCGAGCCAAGACGTGTTGAAATAAGGGGGAAAAAAAAAGAAGAAAAAAAGAAGGAAAATTGTCGCCGTCATGCTCTCACTTGCCCGCTCGCTCGCTCGCTCATCGTAATAATCAAATCATCATCCACCATCAAATCCAAACTCATTATCCTCCTATTCCTCCAAGGTCCATTCAGCAAGCCTATTTCCCATCACTCCCCACATCAAAATCATCCCCCTTCCTCTCCCTCCCCCTCAACCCCCTTCTTCCTCTTCTTACTCGGCCTCCGCTCACTCTTCGTACTACCACTCCTACTATTCCATCCCCCTTCTCCTTCAACCCAATGTCCCTTCTCAATCATATGCTGCCGCAAATTATCCGGGCGGTTCTTATACTTGCTCTTGCAACCGGGAAACTTGCAGGGGTAGATCTTGTCCGGCTGGTCGCTGTGCTTGACCTTCATGTGCTTGGCCATGCTGCCTTTGAACCAGCGGGGGTTGCCGTCGGGACGGTAGTCGCAGAGGTGGCATTGGGGTGGGTGTTGGGGGTCGGAGTCGGGCTTTTGGGTTTGATCAGTAGTGGTGGCTGGGGCTTGGTCTTCGGAAGGTATTTCCCCAAGGTTGGAAGCTTGTTTTTGCTGTTGTTGTTGGCGGTGTTGTTGTGGTTGTTGTGATTGTTGTGGTTGTTGCGGTCCGAAAGTAGCTGTGGAACTGGCGACGTGGGAGCTATGTAGAGCTTCGGGAGGAGTAAGTGTCATTGTTGGTACAGAGAGTTTGCGGTGTGCTTCCGTCGAGACCTTGCCGATATCCGTGTGGTCCTTTAGGAAACGGGCTAGCTCGTCTTGGTGATCTTCGGTGGTGGTGGTTGTGGAATGATTTTGAGGAATATCGAACCCCGATATTATGGATCCGATGACTGATATACCGAGTAAGTGGTATACAGCACGATCGTTGACGCTTCCGAAATACTTGAGGTAGATATCGTCGCACAGTTCCCAGACTTTCGGGACGTAGTCACTGTAATAGCGACTCGCGGGCATGGACTCCTGATGCGTTCATCAGCATGACTTGTTTTCGTAACTGATGAGAAATCATTAGGGGAACACTCACCTTTCCAGCATGAAGAACTTCGATCTCAAGTCGTCTACCAGAGAAGATGACCCCGTTGTTGACCTTATTGCAGATTTCAGAAAGCTTTCCTTTGAGTAGTTGCAAATCCTCGTTGTATTTGACCAGTTCACAGAGCATCTTCGTGACATCCGATGAGAATCCGTGGTTTCTGGAAAACATAAGGACTTCTTGGTGCTTTCTATGGAGTTCCGAGTTAATGATATCGAGTGAGTGCGATGGTTGACCGAAGACAATGCAGCTTTCGAGTTCTGTAACAATCTGTTGTTAGTTTCTGATTGTTGATACAATGAACGCCATCACTTACCATCCAAAAACCGGCATCCTGCAACCAGGAGGGTGTCAGAATGGGTGCTACTTATATCTATGCGAGCAGTGGGAGCTTTGCCTTTCAGACTAGATGATCTGCTCAAAGGCACAACAGAGGACTTTGCACAAAAGTTACCAAGATCCCCAGGCGTGATACCCGATGGTTCCAGAATGTGATAAACCAATTGGCGGTACACAGTCCCTTCCTCGGCTTGAAGTAGATTCTCGTAGGCCAGAGACTGGAAGAACAATCCCTTTGCGTCATGTTCCATGTGTTCCTGCCGAGTGACAAAGTTGAAAGCATATATGACGTGTATTAAACACAGAAAATCCATTGATGACGAAGGCTGCTCCCCTTGAAGCATTTGCCGGAGTGTTTGTAAACCTGTAAGCGCGATCTCTTTACATGGCATTGTTCGGAGTTTGTTGGCCAAGTGGTTATCCGGGATATCTTGGATTGCTTGTCTTGACGCAGATAAATGTTCCTGGATAAGATCCCAGGCTGACATTATCATCGTCTCGACCTCGGGGTTGCAGATGTTATCATTGTGAACTTCGATTTGCTCAGGCTCGACTATGTCCATAGGATCATCTGCTGTCAGGTCAAGCTGAGCTGGATATGTCGAGTCTGCCGATGGCATCTCCAGGGGAAAAAGGAGATCATCCGGCATTTGCGGAACATGAATTTCTGACGGGAGTTCAGCTGGTCCATCAAGGA
This sequence comes from Neurospora crassa OR74A, assembly GCF_000182925.2. Lineage (NCBI taxonomy): Eukaryota > Fungi > Ascomycota > Sordariomycetes > Sordariales > Sordariaceae > Neurospora > Neurospora crassa. Next base: position 3,719,695 of record NC_026504.1, read on the forward strand.
TGTTGGGGAACGGCGCATTGTAAAATGTTTCAACAACCTCGTTAAACTCATCGGTCATCTTGGTATGGTTGACTGACCAAGCCACGTCAGAGCTTAATCCTTCGCTGTAATCCGTTACCGGAGACACCAGCGTCGAACTCATGGTGGTAAAGATGGTATCCGCACTTGCATTGGACCTGACGGATGACTGAGGAGATAGACCGTGCCTGCGAGAAGGGACTGAGGCAGGCCTGGAATTTTGCCGCTGTGGGTGACGGTGTCCCGCTAGACCCTGAGTGTTGACTTGAAGGCTTGGCCTACTCTGACTGCTGCGCCCTGAGGCATCGTCCGATAAGGTACAGGGGAATAATGATGCTGAGTGGGAAGCCCCTGAGCCTTCCCAGTTTATCCCCGTGAAACTTTGATAAGATGAGAGAAGCTGATGGGAGGGTTCGGTACATTCGAGCTCGGAAATTCCCTCGGACATCTCAGGTATCTCGGGCAAGGTCTGGGACGGGGTGAGCACCATGGATGGAGCGGGTACCATGAGTGCCTGCGGGTCGACACCGGCTTCCAGTCCTGTCTCAGGATTTTTATGGATGTTGGACACCTCCACTGAGTCGATTTCATATCTCATCACTGATTCCAGTTCGGTAGGTTGAGTTTGCATCATGATCGGCTGTTCAACCGGGGCAGCGCTCAGGAATTCGTAAGGCGGCGGCGCACTGGAGTCATGGTCAACATCGAATCCGGAATCGTGACTCCGCTTGGATTTGTGACCTATTCCGTGGAAGAACTTCTTGGCCATGAACAACATTTTCCTCCTCTTAGATGGATGGCTGAGACATCGCTTGCACTTAACGTCGTCAAAGCGCTCGACCCGGTTATGCTGAGGACACCAGTACTCTCCGGTCGAAAGATACCTGCAGTTGACCAGGTGCTTTAGCATTGACTCGTGGTCGCTCAGCAGTAGCTGGCACTTGTGGAGTGGACATTTCGAACGTTCTTCGTCTTTTAGAGTTGGGCATAGGTTGCGGTTTACTGCAGCCCATATGATAAATCTGGCCTGGGCACAGTCCTGGCGGAGAGTTTCTTGGGTCCTGTAATGCACACTTAGCCTCAGACTTACCCGAGAATATGATATGGCGGGGCCAAGAGAGAAGAAAACATACACACACGACAGTTCCTCTCGATGCTGCTGATACGTGTGTTGATGCTCGGGTTGCTGTGGCTGTGGTTGTGGTTGTTGTTGTTGTTGTTGTTGTTGTGGAGGTACCAAGCTCGGGTCCAAAATGGGATGAAAGGGAGAAGCATGGACCCCATAGGGCTGATATAAGCTTTGTGAATCCCCACCGATCTGATGTTGGCTTGGATGATATGACGATAGCGTTCTTGTTGTAGACGACGTGTATCCAGTGATGAAGGAGGTTAAGGAGAAGGAGTCGTCGTCAAGAAGAGACGGCGCCTGCTTCTTAGCGTCCATCTTCTCAGGTGCGTGTACGGATGTCTTGCAGGACAAAGGTAGGTAGGTAGGTAGGCAAGTAAAGTAGGTACAACAGCAGCGGCAGCAGCAACGAGGATCCCTGATGGCGGTGCCAGGAACGATACTCTCTAGCAAAGTAAAAGAACAGACGACACAGGCACGGTCATCTGAGAAATCATTCGCCACACATTGTTTGTTTTAATGCAGACTGGATCGCGAGCAGGGGCATTGGCCAGAGGGTGTGAGATTGTGAAAAGAAGAGCCGGATCAACGGGATTACGCGATGGCGCGCGGGTTGTGGTTGAGGTCCTAGAAAACTAGACTAGAGCTTCGGTATTCACGGCCTGTGGCGGACAGGGTAAGCAAGTGAGAGCCTAGGTAGCTAATGGCGAGCCAGCTCAGCAAACCAAGTGAGGTTGTCAGCCAGTGGTACGCCATTCTTCTTAGGACTTTGCGGTTGGCGAGCCGGGGTCACTCGTAGGACTTGGGGAGTTGAGTTGCTCTGGACTCTCTGCTGGGGCTGGACCGTCTGTAAGAGCAACTCTGACTGGCTCAACTGGTCACTAGCCACACATTTTGGTCGGCCTGGTCACCTTGAATCCGTCCCTGGCTGCAGATTGAGGGCGGTGACAGGGCCAGCAGAAGGACTGGAGACGGCGAAGGATTGGCTGCCTCTTTGAAGATGCTGTCTTGGGTTGTGATGGGAGGATGGATGTCCAACTGGCGTGGCTTGGCCGGCACTTGAGTGCAGATGGCATCTTGATTCTTGACAGGCACCACAGCTGACAAGACTGTTGCAAGTGATCTTGGCAGGCACGCACTCACTGTTCGTAACGTGGGACAATGCCATGGTCTGTCCCTCGTGGGTAAGGCCAGTTAAGTCGCCATTCCCTATCTTCGCTGCCGCAGTCTCAGTTTAGTCGAAATCGGCGTCAAGACACAGTTCAGTTGGATGGGCAAAGTCCTTTGAAAATGCGGAGGTAGGAACCCGTGATCGTGAAGGGTGATCTATCTGCCTTGTCGGCTCGTTGCCTGCCGGAAGACAAAGTAAGGCTGTTTGCAAGGCAGCATCGGCCCCTTCATCTTGTCGAGACCCTTTTGGTCCATGTTCAGCTGGGATTGATATGAAGTCCTGTCGTACAAGAACTGCGCTGCGCGCTGATAGGCATATCACCACCATCGGACTGGAGGACTAGGCACCTTCGTGGCGTGCCCAAGTCCTGCATCCCGGAATTTGCCGACGATAAAGACGCGGTAAGGAACATGGATTTCATGCGTACCGGCAGTTGACGATTGATGATTGATGATGGAAAGGCGATTGATTATTGGGTGCTCGGCCTTTCTGCGAGTTGCTAAGTGAAATTGGCGTCATGGTGAAAACTATGGGTGTCGCGCGAGTTCCCTTCCACGAGACGACGGAAGAGAGCGGGTCACTTGCCCCACAGGGACAGACCTCCCGGGCCATGCGGGGCAGTCACGGCGCCCGCCGAGCATCCACAGCCCCTTGATTCCACATTTTTGCGTGAAGACCGGGCCGGACCCGACAAACGGCGGAAGGAAGAGACTACTAGTCAAGCCGGAGACTGAAGGGTGCTCAGTGTAAGTAAGTACCTCTAGGCATGGAATGTGCTGAAAGGTCATTTATCCATTCCTTCCATTTCAGATTCAAACGATCTCATGAACAAAGCAGGGACGGGAATTAGATTTGTAGAAATTCGTCAGTTACAATTTCCTCCAAAAGTATCCGTCTTTGTATCAACTCGTTGTACCGTCACCTCAACTTTATCCGCCCCGCTTATCAGTTCATCGAGCATCGGCAGTACGATACCTCAAGGTCTACGTACTTGATACAGCATCTGATATTTTCTCTTCCGTGAACGATGGGGGTAATACTGCAGTAGGACACACCTCTTTGACAACCTTTCTTATCTTGAATTCCCCACGGACGGAACTGCCGACGGCGAGGGACGAGAGCGGCGGCTTCACTCACTAGGATGAGCAGGTCAATATCAACAAAGACCATCCCTCCAGATGCAAGCATACTATTTAGAAGTATACTCTTCATATATCGTACGCACTCGTATGAGCAAGTTTCGATATACAGCCTTGGGACGAATCCAAAACAAAGCTGACGCTGACGCCGGGGTTACTCCATCCTTGCGAGATGTTTTAACATGAGGCAAGCGATGCACGCTGTGTTTGAGATTGGGTGCACCAGAGGGACAGGCCGTGACAGGGGAGCCGTCTGCCTTGATAGTGGGGTTCAACAGCCCGGTGAGGGGTTGTTGTTATGGTTGGAGGGACACTTGCCTGCAGCCACTAACGTTGCCAAAATCAACGACAGGACGGTCTCAGATACCTACCTCGATGATACCTTGAGATCGCAGAGAATGCAACCCACCAACATCGCTCAAACTTGCTCAATGCTGTGTCCCAAAGTGTCGACATCATCCCTATCGATACTACAAGCAGATATTCCTTTGGGATCCGAATTCTCGGAACACAGGATATGGCGGCTACCTCTAAGCCACACACACCTCACCCACGCCATGGTTCTATGTACGCTATCAGCAAACCCCCCCATCACGGGCTGTATCGCTATCACGATCACGGGCACCCAGCACCCAACAACACCCGAACAACCCCTCTTTCGCAAAAATCCCTAGTGACAGAAACCACCATCTTTAGCACATCTACATGTCATCTTATTCTACTTAGCCAGGGGCAGTTTTGGCAATTTCTCTGGACCCTTCCGCTTCACTCTGCAATGAACTATCTGATCGAGCGTCGTAATCCTGATCGTCTGTCCATGTCTCGATGTGCCGTTCATCATGATCTGCTCCCCTTTTCCCTCGGGTTTCGAAACACACTCTCAGACCACTGAGAGCAGCCAACGAGACGAGCAACAAAAGGCGAAACATGCTACCATAGCATCAGCCAAACCTCGCTGCCCATCCATACCAATCCCAGTTTGGAACTGTCACACTGAACCCCCCACATTGTCTCACACCAACCAGTTCAAGTTTCTCACTCGGCTTCGTTTATTCGATTTGCCGCCAGTTCGGCAAACTCGACGGCACACGACCCAGAACTTTTTGAGCATGCGCTTGGCAGGCTGACTGACTTGCAGGAGAGACGAAGAGAGGTTGTTTTACATCGAAACCATTGGCCGGTGTGTCTCCGTCTTATCGCGCCATCGAACATGGAAGCCATGCAGATGCAGTTTCGTGGGAGAGCAGAGAGACGGCCAGACGGGTGACATCGATCGCTTCCGTCGTTTGTTGGTTCCCAACCACTGACCAAAACTCCGGAATCTTTGTCTGGACATGCAACGATAAACAAGCTCTGCACGTTCCAGACACTGCAGCCATCCTCAAGAAGGCCTGATAGCCTGTCAGTCGCAGGGAGCTCAAAGATTTCTGCGTACACCACCTCCTTGCCTTGTGGAGATCCCGTCACGGGTCACTTATACATGAGGTGATGGCCGTCAAGCGTCAACGGATCGGCCTATATATGTCATGTAGAACATGTCTAGCGCGTCGCTGCGGGCTATCGCGGGATTGATATAACATACATACATACTACATACATACTACATACATAAGACACTTGCTGTCGTCATCTAGTCTGCATCTGCTTCAGACGTTTAAACGAAAAAAAAAAAAGACCAGCCCAGCCCTCGAGGAAATTCCATTCATGACCCCAAGACGGATGGACTCCATTCAAATTTCTCCTCAAAGGATCCACCCGCACAAAACCCACACCATCTCCAGAATGTCCAGGTGAGTTTTAAGGTTAAGGGATCCCTGAGACAAAGCCCGACACACATTTCACTGCCCGATATCTGTCTTGCCTTCGGGTCTAAACTTTGTTCTTCGTCCTCTCCCATGTTTTGGCACATCTTGCTTGATTATACTTGTCGACCCAGGGACGGCGAAAGGCATTGAATGTGGACACCCACATCAGAGGCCCTGACGGCTGCTAATACATACCCTGAATTGCCAACGCTATAGGAACACGGCCTCTAGCTCGGTTCACTGCCGGCCTCCGCTCAGATTGCCTCCGCAGTCGCATCCCAGCAGCATCGATACGCCTCGACAGCGCTCCAATAACATGGACGGCTCCAACCACATGTCATCCAGCATCACGGAGCTCGATTTGAGCAAATGTCACCCGCGGATGGTTGACAGGATCAATGCCGTACCCGGACTCAAGACCAGTGCTGGTAAGCAACTGAACCATTTCTTCATTCTCTCTCTCTTTCCGCAGCATCACGAGCATCCGTCTTCCATCAGGCCGGAGTTCGAAATGCCCCTTTCGCTTGTGTCGGGTTTTGTTCTTCTTGGCGCCGAAAATTTTCTGCTTGGGCCTGGATTTCTTGGCTTGGATTCGGGGGTCCGGCCTGAGGTCCGTTCAACAGGGGACAATTCCGGGGGCGGCGGGGCCCGGTACCCCGGTCCGTTCATCGGCCAAGACACCACGAGAGTGCGACTCAGCCCGTCAACGAGACACGTGCTTCACTTCCCGATTTCAACACGTCGATATCCAAAGCCAACAATCATGGACCTGTTGCGCATGAATCTTATTCTTAGATTCATTCCCACGTGGCCCAAAGCTTTACCTCCATAATCGTCCACTGTCGCTCCGCTGATTGCCTCCTTCGAAACCGTCATGTACCATCACTAGATCTCTCGACATCGCTTCACATTCTCCTCAGCTAGATATATACCAACTTTGTTATCATCGATTCTAACATTGCCAATCACCAGCTTTCTTCACCTTCCTCCGCGCCAACCTCGTTCTCCCTCACTCCGGGCTCTCCTCCAACCCCTCCACTCCCTACCTAGAGCCCTACGTTCCTCCACCACTACCGCCGCTATCTCGCTCACCATCTTCCTCCTCATCCTCAGCTTCAACCGCCAAATCCTCCAAATCAAGATCCAAGTCAACCACCATGACATCAACACCACCAACTGTCGCCGCCAGCGGTGCCGAAAACCTCGACGACATCCCCCCTCTCACCCTCGACATCCTCACCACCCGCCCCGCCAAGACCGACGCCCTGAAACTCATCGCCGACTCCATCGCCCAACAGCGTCAACAAGCCTCTTACCACCTCATCACCCACCCTGCCTGTCTTTCCGCGCTTTCCGTCGCCTTGGCATTGGTCTACCAATTCGGCATTGCCCGCGCCTCCCCCCAACACCAAGACTGGGGCACCACAGCCATGCTTCTCTCTGGAGTAGTCATGACCTACCTGATGACCATCAGGTACTTTACTTCAGGTTACATCAAGCTAGCTGAATCCCTATCTTGGGATTGGCTACTCAATCCGTCGGCAGCGGACGGCAACAGCCCAGCCACGGAAGAAGAAGACATCGTCCTCGGCACCTATTATGGCACCGAGCTCATTGGCGCCCTCGTCCTTCGTCTCGAACCACCCACTTCCTCTCGCTCCTCCTCGCCCACCGCAAACAGACAGCGGAAATCCCACTCCCGCCACAACTCCTTCTCCGCAAAGACCAAGTCCTTCAAGGGCGGGAGGGGCGTGATCCGCGCGTGGACGACTAAGCTCAGATACAGAGGCAGGGGCGTGGGCAGGGATATGTTGGTTGAAGCGGTTAGGCTGACGCGGGAGAAATGCGGAAAGGAGGCAGAGGTCGGGTTCGCGGCCGAGCATGCAAATGCTAACTGTGGCGAGGTGTTACCTGAATGGTTCTGTGGTCGGTTTAGGAAGGGGGAGAGGAGGGCCGCGAGGTGTTTGGAGGGCGTTGTTGCTGAGTACAAGCGGTAATTGAATCCAGATTGGGAAGTTAGGCGATATCTTGCCTGCTTCGAGGGGGATATCGTGAAGGTCGGTTATTGAGTTGCTCGTTGTCGTGGTCGGACGAACCATCATGGATATGGTACCGACCAGCAAGGGTAATCTGGGGGGGTTTGTCCACTCGCTCTAATGGGTTGGAAGCAGTTTTTTCTTTCATTACGATAATACCTACCTACAGGCGTTCACCGGGGTGGTTGCTTGTTCTTTCTCGCATGTTTTCTGTTTTCGCTTTACGCCCAAAATCCTCCGGTCTTTCACAACTTTCTTCTTTCGAGATACCACTTAGATTTTGTACACGGACATGGATGAGCCAAGGTGCTCGCGGCAGCACAACTCGCTGGCGGCTGATGTCACAATTGGATAGGAGAAAAAGATACCCTCGTTCTAGATAATAATAAAACATAAGTCCCCTAGATTTCACACCATGCGTTGTTGATGTTCATGCAATTCATTTGGTTCCTCACTTTGTCTACACATAACTCCATACCGATGCTTTCATGCCTCCCCATCCCCATCCCTCCGTGACCTTCCCATTTCCTTTCCCCTCCCCGCGCGCATCTCACATCTACAACAACTCATCCCTCCAAGGAATCGAATCCTGTGCCCCGGGCCTCTCCACCGTCTTCGCCGCCGCCTTATTCGCCTTCCTTACCGCGCCCTCGATATCGAACTGTTCCCCCTTTTTGGCAGCAATCACCACCTCCAGCGCATACATTCCGACAAACGTATCACCCGCCGCCGTGGTATCCACCACCTTGGCCTTCTCCGCCTTGATCAATCCCTTTTTGCTTCCCCCCTCACCACCACCAGTCATGAAGAAAACTCCCCGCCCACCCAAAGTGACAATCACCGTTTTCACCCCCTTTTCCAAAAACACCTTGCCCACTTTCTCCAGCCCTTCCTCCGTGTCCAGCACCGACTCCTCCAACCCGCTAAGAATGGCCGCCTCCGTCTCATTCACCACCAAGTGCGCCAGCCCGTCAAACGCCTCATCCGGCAAGGGGACCGCCGGCGCCGGGTTCAGCAGGACCTGCACCCCATTCTGCTTGGCCGTCCTGAGCGCCTGCAGCACCGTCGGCACGGGGATCTCGAGCTGCATGATGAGCAAATCCGGCTTTTCTTGGGCCGCACCACCAACACTGCTGCTACTGAGGTGTGCAACCTCGGAAACGTGCTCGGGCTGGAGGAAATGGTTCGCCTCGGGACTCAAGATGATGCGGTTCTGGCCCGTCGGCTCGTCCACCACAATCATGGCCATGCCCGTCTTGGCTCCGGGAGGAGAATCCAGAACGCGCACGCCCGAGACGTCGACGCCGTGTTTGGCAAGGTTTTCTTTGAGCAGGGACCCATAAGAGTCGGCGCCGACTGTGCCGAGCATGGTGATGTGAGCGGTTTCTTCAGCGAAAGAAGAGGAAGAAGAAGAAGAGGAAGTGTGGGAGCGGGATAACTTGGCGCATGCGACGGCTTGGTTGGCTCCCTTTCCGCCGGGGGAGACGGCGACGGAGTTGGCGGTCATGGTTTCTCCTGGAAGCGGGTGGTGGGAGACGTAGGCTACCAGGTCTATGTTTAGGGAGCCTAGGACTGTAATTCTGGGGGTGGAGGTAGAGGTAGTCATTTTGTCGGCTGTGTACTTCTTTCTCCTGCCGTTTAGTCAAGCTGGAGTCGTGGTGATTCGTGATGGAGATGGTGGTGGTGGTTCGGTGATTTGATGGTGATGCCAAGCTTGGTGTTGAGGGGTCCTGTTTGCTATGCGGGGAAGCGTCGGCGGTGAGGTGACTTTCCCGGCGCAAAAAGTACAAATTTGAGAAATTGGGGGATGAAGGTCAACTTCACGGTAAAAGGTTCAAAGGTCAGTAGTGTAAAATGTTTCGAAGCTACTTTGCATGACTTCGGTAGAAGAAAGGAAAAGGAAGAATTCGCAAGAAGCTATTGGGCCGGGAAGCTAAAAAGGTGACGTCTGAATTGGGAAGGTGGTCTGGTGCTCACCGAACTTTAGGGGACGTTTAACCGGCGGTATCCGCCTAGGCCCAGGGCACTGCAAAGACGAACAGAAAGAAACTGTTGATAATCACTTGGCACCGAGCTTCATGTTACTCACGGAACTTAGATACCTCTTAAAGATTTAAAACTATGCATCTCTGCAGAGACTACCCTCACATGCGCAACAAGCTGGACGTTCTCATAAACGAAGAGTATCTCCATTCGAAGGCATCGCTGCAGCAGTAAGACGTAGACCAAACCTCCATCAGACATCAGATAATTTATTTAACAATCATCCAGCCCAACAATGACAAACAATTGACTCTACCAATCGACCTTTGTCCATACAACCCTTATATACTTGGAAACCTGATCGTCACAGCCCCATCACCGTTCTTATAAAAAAGAAAAAAAAGAAACAACGATGCATACCTTCTATCCCAGTGCATTCGTGAATTCCCTATAAGCCATAGACAAATGCCTGACCCACAAACGCCTCATTATGATATGAAGAATCCATCCGTCCACAAAAGAGCAAAACACACGCAAAATTCGTCATGAGAAAGCCTCCTCCGTCTTTTCCCCAATTTGGAACATTTCTGAACCCGGGTTTAACCAAAGCAACTGGGGTATCATCGCGAATACACCATTCCTTCATTTTGTGTATGTAGGGGGTGACATATGTAACTGACGAGTAGTGACCGCCTGGGACAGCCGAGAGATCGTGAGGTAGTGCGAATTTATGCTTTATACTGTCGATCGGGTGGCATGTGATGGTTGATGTTGATCGGTATAAATCCTCTTGCAAGCACAGGCACCATAGCAGGGGCTGGTGCGGCTAAAGGCGCATGATTTGAATACGAAAACCCCGACATCGTCGCATCTGCCGTAGCCGCCGCCTTTGCTGACATATTCGCCATAACCTGGGGATCATTTTGGGCCAGGTAGTTGTCGTAGGTTGACTTCGGGGTACTCTAGTCCGAATCGTCGTTATCGCCGCCGCGAGTACCGCTGCGACCTTGTTCGCCACCCTGGGCGAGGGCGCGACGGTGGGCGCCGCGCGCAGGAGGCTCCCACGTCTCGGGGTCAAAGCCGTAGATGGGTTTGCCAATGCGACGAAGGGCGAAAATCACCTTTTCTCCTGTTAGCTAACCGTTGCTTCCGCTGATACTTGCCATGTCCTGTGGCCCTCGAGGGTGCTGATGCTACTTACGTCCGTTACGGTGACCGTCTTCGCGTGCCTGTGCTCTGTGTACGTGACACAGTCGCGCAGGATCTATTATAGGTCTAAATTAGTAGTGGAATTGTGGTAGCTAAGAGGAAGATATGGAGGCGTTGGGAGGCATACCATCTGAAGTCTTTCCTTCAGTGCTGCCCTGATTTCATCGTATATGCCGGCAGAGATACGCTTGACACCGCCACGACGGGCTAGACGTCTGCAAATGTGTTAGTTACATACTCTTCTTCTGAAAATGCTTGGACCGCTTTACGAAAGAGGAATAACTGATGATGCTGAAGGGAAGGTGGGCTAGTAGGTGAGTAGGCCTTCAAGTTTCAAGACAAAGCTTGTCAGGAGCATGTAAAGAAAGGTTGATGAATGCATTCCAAAATAGCAGCGGTAGAGGTATCACATCAAGAGTAACCTGATGCAGGTATGAAGACTCTGACCCTTAAGAGGCACGATGAGTAAAATGGAATACAACGTGAAATGCCAATACCAAAGTGCAGGGTAGACAAATCCATGGCAGCAACGGCCCACTGAGATGCATCGATAGCATTTGACAACCAAAATGAACCTGACATGGATTTGACAAAAGGAAAAGGCAGAGAATAGATTGCAACGAAAGACAAAACAGAATAATAGACAACGCCAATCCAGTCTCGCACAGTACGTACCGAATAGCAGGCTTGGCTGAAGCACACAGAGCATGGATGCATCAGTAAACCGTCGTTTCTCGATCGAGGATCATGAGCTGAAGGAATTCGAAGAAGCGCGTTCCACTTTCACTCCCAATCGAAGATAGATGAGGATGGTAACACAACGCGCTGATGGTTGATGTGCTCAATCGTAGGTGGTTGTAGGCTGTGGAAACTCACTGATGCCGCGAATAGTATCTTTGATGATTTTTCTGTTTCCCAAATGTGAAGTCGGTTAGTGAGTGTACATTGTATACTTGAGTAAAATCTGTTTCATTTTCGTTCTTTCGTTCTTTCTTTGTTTCTTTCTTTCGTTTTTTTTTTTTTTTTTTTTTTTTTTGCCTGGTGACCGTGTATCGTATATCGTCGTCCACATGAAGGCTTCCTCGAACTTGTCAAGATGCTGGTGCTAGGTGCTGAGGTAGGTGCAGTGCTCTCGGCGCATGACCGCGTTCAATTGAAGTCGACGTACCTGTGGCGCTTGATGCCCACGCCGCCCTGGCCCTTGCCCTTCCCACTCGCGCCGCTCAAGACGGACTTACCGCTCACTGAGTGGCGGTGCTTCAGTCCCGAGGGACCGCCGCGAGAGGGTATAGTTGGCGGCATGGTACTTAACGAGTGATCAAAGTTAACCCGCGTTGTTTTGAGAGTAAACAAAAGAAATGATGAAAGCTCAAAGAGCACTCCCTGCAAGGCCAAATGCAACCGGGACGGAGGCGTGCAGTCAAGTGGAAGTTGGTGTAAGCGAATGCGCCTAAGGTGGGGCTGAAAGTGGTTTGAAAGTTTGAGGTTGGTCGGTTCCCTTGCGAGGCAGAGGGGTGGAGTTCAAACAGCGTGAGGGTGAGCTTAAGCTATCCATCATATCCAAATAGGGATCCGTGCGCCAGCGTAAAGAGGTGCACTGACAGACAGGAAGGGCAAGAAGATGATGCTTAAGTTAAACTACGTACCATGTATCACACAGTCGCAGCGGACAACACGACCAGCACAGGAAGCAATCCAAGTCTATTAAATTATTGGGCTCTCCAGGAAGCCTTGTTATGTTATATCCGATCCACTATGCAAAGCGGGCTCCTTGTCCAGACCGAGACGGAGCAAATTATCGAGTCCTTATAAACAGTATGCAGGAGACAAACCGTCCAACGAGTGACCAAGCACCTCTATCGGCATCTCTCAACGACTCCAAACCATGATACCAGCCCTCATTGATATAGCGTGTTACCCAGAAAAAACCGTCATTACTTCCTCATCCACATCTTAGATTTAGGCGGAAATGAAGGTAGCCTCGCTGAACAGGTAGCCCTCCTCCGAAATTTCTTCCTCCCCAAGCTTGAGCTTGAGAGTGAGCTTCTTCTTTTGTGGCGCGTACTATATTGTTTTCATGTCAGTTCCACAGTCCAAATAATGAGTGATCAGCAAAACAACATACCTGGTAAATGTACGGCTTTGTGCCAACAGCACCCGCGACAATCTGCTTGACGAATCCCGGCACCTCAGCCATGACGTCTATCCTGTCGAGCTTATCCTCGAGCTCGCCCTCTAGAACAGCATCGGCCTGCTTGCCGTCCTTGGTAGTACCCTTCCACTCAAACTTGATAGCAGTCGGCTCGGGCCAGTCGTTCTCCGTGTCGCCCTTGATCGCAACATGCGTGACCGCACCCTCGGCGCCGGCAAAAATGATCTCATTGTCCTTGACAATACCGCCGACGTTCACGACCGTCGATCCGTAAGAAGGGGGAGTTGTGTACTGCATCAGGACCGCAGAGTAGTTGGGGCCTTGGAAGTTGCAAAAGTTCCACTTGGCCGCGGCGTGATGAGGCTTCATGCCCTGCAGAGCGTGGACGAACATGGCGCGTCCCTTGCAGTCGACGGGACCATCCGGAGTGGCAATCGTGCCCTCAGCGACACACCTGGGCCAGAAAACGTGGCGCATGGAACCCCAAGGGTTGGCAAGGTCGGTGCCAAACAGTGTTGTGCCGGATGTACCAATCTTGAAGCCAGGCGCTGTCCTCTTGATGGTCACGTTGACAATCGACCTTTCATCGTTCAACGACTTGATAGTGTACGAGTTTCCATCTTCCGAAAGCTCGACGGCGCAATCGGTGGCGTAGAAGCTGGTCTTGTCCTCGCTGAACTCGTGGTTGTTGAGGGGCGTAGAGCACCAGAGGTGGGGCTTGGATCCATCCAGGGAGAAGACCTTGCAGTTAAACTGGCAAGTCGTGCGGATGCCACTGTTGTGCCATCAGGTCAATACAAGGCCCAAGTTTGCGAGCGCGCCACATTGACGGCGAATCGTGCAATGGGGAATCTTACGCAACGTTAGAGTAGATGACCTGGGCAAAGGCGAGCTGGCCGCTGTCCGTCATGAAGTAGAAGCACTGCGTCTCGACGCAAGTGGACTCCATGGCCTGCCACTTCAGGTCATCCTTGGTGGTTTCGGTATAGGGAGTTGTCTTGGCCTCCTCGGCGACAGACCTGATAGCCTCGGGGCCGTAGATAGGCTCCTTGGTGCCGGCGACATTGGCCAACCTACAAGCGAGTCGTTAGAGGTCTGCGTCCAGCGGATGGTGGGGGTGGTGCTTGGAGTACTCACGCCGCTTGCGCCCACTTGAACATGATGAAAGACTGGGGGGGGGGGGTATAGGGCGAAATGGGAAGAGTATAGATTACAGAAGCAAAAAGTCAAGACAACGAGGCGAAAATGAGTCTAGTTGTGAGAATTTTCCAGGTAGTTTGATGTTCAAGATTAAAGTCATTCACCGCCGTCGAGAAAGATGGGGCAGAGCTGAGATGGCGCCGCGCTCAGATAAAAGCCAATGGAAAACAGAAGGGGCAACCCAGTCTGTCCCAAATCTCCTACAAGTACGTACCTTTGGGCTTCCCCGCGGCCGACTGCCTCTAGCCGTGGCCCTCGATGCGTGGCAGTCGAGCAGCAAAGAAGACTCACTGGCTCTTGAAGGTGCACGTCACTGTTCCGCCCAACTCTCCACATCACCTGAGGACTTGACGATCGATTGGACCCTTTCAGGTTCCTACAGCGGGTCTGCAATCACTTGGAGCGTTCAGGTTTCGCAATGCTGTGTTCCCTTGCAGACTTGCAGCAGCTCGAACGCACCTTTGCGGCAGGGCAGGCGGCAGGCAATGACGGGAATGATCAATCCAAGTCACGCCCGGTACCCGTACTACGCCCCCACTTTTTTGGGACTCGCAAATTCGCACCCACCTAAGTGGGTGCTTACGAATAACACGGCCACACCACTAAAACGGCCACCAGGGTTAGAGGTGCGAATCAGATAAACGATACCAAAATAGTGAACGCCCACAACGTATTTCAACAACTAATTGAGAATAAAGAAAGAGTTAGAAGATAGTCAGGACAGAGTAATGTATCCGTTCAGCTTTTCATTTTTCAGAAATTTCTATATGTTGGGAAGTTGTGCTTTACCCTACGAATCGAGCCTCAAAACTGCACCTCTAACCCTGACCTGGCCGTTTTACTGGTGTGGCCGTAGTACCCGTGAGCACCCACTTTAGGGGGTGCGAGTTCTACGAGGTCCAAAAAAGTGGGGGCGTAGTACGGGTAGGAGAGCAATTGGGGACGAGCGAGGCCGGGACTTTCAGTTGACGGGCGGGCTCGGCGTCGATGCTGTACTAGTACTACTGTAAGCCACTAACGGCACTGAAAAGCGGCGATAAGGGACTGATTGCGGCACTTTACACTAAATAGTGTGTGGCTGAGGCTTTGAAGAAGTGGCTGACGTGACCCTGGCTGCAACGGTTGCCGGCCCGGCGCCCTGATTTTTTTTTGGGCCCAGCTTGAGGTGCCGCGCGCGGCGTCGCCGCCGCCGTTGCTGCCGCCGTCGCGAACGAGGATACCCGACCGACCTCGAAAGTGTAACACGCGACTGCAGACGCGCCGAATTACCGTTCCGTTCTCCTCCCAACTTAATTTCCCTCGAGGGTATCTGCAGTAGAGTCGCCAGAATGTCCAAGGCCGCAAAAGGTGGTGCTGGTGGTGTTGAGCAGGTGGTGAAGCTCATTGTCGGCGCCGGTCAGGCCAGCCCGAGTCCCCCGGTCGGTCCGGCCCTTGGTTCCAAGGGCATCAAGTCCATGGACTTTTGCAAGGTCGGTTTGCATGCGCCCACCCATATAATATCCACAACACAAGCTGACATGCGCTCAAATCTGTATAGGAGTTCAACGCCAGAACCGCCCATATCAACACCGGTACCCCTATGCCCGTCCGTGTTACCGTCAGGCCCGACCGCTCGTTCCACTTCGATGTCCGCACCCCTCACACATCATGGCTTCTGCTCAACGCCGCCGAGGCCCCGATAGGCAAGGGCGGCAAGAGAAAGGGCGCCAGCAACCCCGGCAAGGAGGTTGTCGGCACCGTCAGCCTCAAACATGTCTACGAGATTGCCAAGATCAAGCAGTCCGAGCTCCGTCTATCCGGCCTGCCCCTCGAGGGCCTCTGCAGGGCGGTCATCTACCAGGCCAGGTCGATCGGTATCAACGTTATCCCCTGAAAGAGGCTATACGCTGAAAGACATTATACGGGCTTGGGGGCACGAAGGCGTTACGGTTGTTTCTTTTAGGTGGATAGACCACGGCATTGTTACCAATATTGGATGCGGACTATAGCCATAGCTTGTGGCTCTGTGTATCTTTGCTTGTATCATTATTGTATGGCAAAATCTCAAAATGCACAGCGGTGCCTGGAGCTGTTGGTTGGTCCACGGAGTATGATCGTTTGGGAAAGGCTTCCACAAAAGGGTGCTGATGGCAGGCATGGCATATATGGGCATTTGCCGGTTTGCGTTTGCATTGCCTCAACGTACTCCAGCTTCGTCAACCTTGGCTCACATAGCTTGTGTTTGTGGAACACGCAGGCGTATGACGAGGATCTGTCTCTGTAGGATTAAGTTTTAAGGTTGGCGGTCACCAAGGTAGACCGCCCAACGGGTATTATGCTTACCTGAATGTAGGTGAGATGTGTTTATAATGCTTTTGGCTAAGCTGACTGCAAGACAAATCACACACATATATAAAAAGGGGTTTTGTAAACAAACATCCGCTTCGCCCAAGTGCTTATCCACCAGCCCACTTCTTACCACTCAGGCGAAGCCCCGGTATCATGTCGCCATGGTGTTCATCTCATGCTTTCAATACTAACGAGATGAAATGGATGATTGTTTAATATCCTACACGTGTGCAACGATTGCAATTACATTCAATGGCTTCTAGAACCATTCGGGCAATTACCTCCCGCAGCATGGCGGGGTATCGACATGGGTTACACCGAACCGAGCGATAAGGACCTGGTTTTCGGCGGTAGAGATCGACATAGAAAGCTGTTTACCATATCCGTTGGCAGTCCATCGAAAAAAAAGGTTGGGTGACATCAGGACAGTCACTGGAGACAAAGCTGACCACCAACACCACCTAGACTTGTCATCCATGCCTTTGCGGTGCCTCGGTCTTTCGGACACGGCGGCGCTCTAAAAGGCCGCTTTGACGGTGGTCGGGGCTGCTGCGGGATTCATACTTGACTCTCTGTTGTTCAGTTGAAACGCAGGGCAACGAGGATGACAGCCAAGGACGCAAGGCACAACCGGCTGAGGTGTTCACTCGAGTCATTGGGTGAACTGCCCAGTGTTTGAGGAACAACACGGGGCGGCGGAAACAGAGATGTGATGGAATGGATGTCCTGGCAGGAATTACGACTGCGTCAATGCAGCTGGTCATTGGCGTTTTAGAGGGGGAGGCGCTGCAATCGCTCGGCATCTTTCAAAGCTGGAAAAGGAAGTCGGACAAGATGGAAGAGGACATCGATGGACAGGATCAGGGACCTGACCCCAGGTTGCCGACCGCTCCCGGTTCCAATGTGTACTTGTGTAGTGTATGACAAAGACCAAGATCCAAGACGGGACTCCTATTGCGGTTTTGGGAACACTGACGCCCAGACAGGGTGCCCGCCGCCACGTTCAAACTGTTTGGCTTCGAGACCGTTCACCTTGTGAGGACGGGAGTCTGTGACTGCGGATCCGTCTGAAATTCAATCATTCTAGGAAAGCCGGCTTGGCCCGATCTCAGTGCCGGCGTGCCCGCTCTCAGATTCAACTCAGGTCCTCTCCTCCCAGGCGGGTGCACTGGCTGGTGGTCCATCAAGGGTACCCGTGTTTCCCGCCGCCTGCAGCCAACGTTTCCTGTAAGTACCTGTCATGTACATAGCTCGGCCCCACCACGACGCAACAGAGCGCCATCTTTCACACTTCCATTTCTTCGCCGAACCCGGGCCGCTTCTGTCCCAAGTGAACAAGAACTGAAGCCTAGGCACACAGCATCGACAAGGAATCGTCAAGGCCAGGCAAAGTCAAATCAGAAGTCACGGTGGAAAGTGGAAACCCCATTATTCACCTCCTACATAGTGTACTAGTAGTGACCAGTCCAAGCCTTGTCTACAGGCTTTGCAGTTCCATGACAGTTGAGATCGCCGTCATCTATTTGGCCCCGACTCTTCTTTCGCCGCCGTCCCATTTGCCTTTCCCTTGCTTCCACTTGACATAGTTTCCGCCCATTCCGCCGCTGCGTCTGCTTGCCGGTCTGGTCTTGTCTTGCATCTTCTGTCGCTCTGTCACCTGTCTGGCCCTTGCATCTTGCATCACACGGTCTTTTATCCCATCTTTTTTATCTCTGTTTTCCAGGGCGGGCCAGACACCAGACGTTATTCGGATTCCTGCCAGGATTTTACAAGTTTTATTAGTTTGCGGAGACGGGCGCAAATTCGAACCAAGAAATCAAAGTCACCCAACAAAAACAACAAAACACCTAAAAAAAAAAAAGATGGCGACCGCTGAGAAAGAGTCAGAGCAGCGTCAACCGGACGAACAGTTCCAAGGTAAGGAGAAAGGAAACAACGACGAAGAATTGGAAAAGAAAAAAACACGAATAAAAAATCAACGGCAACCCCTCATCTCTGATCCCTACTACGCCAATCCTCGGGGACTAGAACGAGCAAGCATTGGATTGAAGCAATTCGCTGACTTGTAGTCTACTCCAACAGCTGTCGAGCCGCAATCGGTCAAAGTCACTCCCGCTGAACCATCCAAAACCGAGCCTGCTGTCCGCTTCAAGTCAACTGTCGAAGAGATCACGCCAGAGGGCACCACATCGACACCAACCATTGCACCAGACGTCACCCTCGGCGAACCGGGTGAGGTCACCCCCGAGCAGCTTCGTGATATCGCCGAGAGGTTGAAGGCCTGTCCGCTGCAGGAGCGAAGGATAAGCCTTTTCCAGTACGAGGCATTCTCGCTTCCCGCTTCAAGGGTAAGCCCATCCTAATTTCACGTGAGGGGCTACGCTTCTTGCTTCCTTCCTTTGTTCATCTCCCAAGTTTTGCTTTTGCCTTGGTCCGTCGCTTCCGGGGGGGGCTTGTGCAACCAAGATCAGCTCGGTGGCTTTTGCTGGCTTTTTCCATGTCTCTTGTCTGATTGCACACCATATATCCATGCATGCATAGTCACCATTCTTCGCGTCTGCGTCTTTACCCCTTGGGCGAGGACTAATACTTTGCTATCTCCAGACACCTTCCCACGAAGATGATTCAAGAGCTCCCAGTCGCGAACATACACGGAGCTCGGCAGGTCGCAACTCACCGCTTCTTACTCCGCACGTCAGGGGCCACGAAATGCATACACCTCCTCTCACGCCGGCTGGAACCGACAACGTCGACCGAGAACTTCGCCGCGAGAGCGCTCTGGCGCAAGAAAGGCGGAGTGCCAACCTCATCACTCCTCAAGATTCTTCCCACGAACCGACATCACCTACCTCTCTCCGCAATGTCCAGCTGCCTACACCCGACGAACAGCTGCGGAGCTCTTCCAGGCCGACTTCGATAGATGGCCGAGATCGTCCCCAGATCACTATTGGTGAACATCGCAGAGGGTTGTTTTCCGTTGGATCCGGCGGCAGCAGTTCCCCCAGTAGATCTCAGCCTGCGTCTCGTGAATCCAGTCCCTCCCGAGCGTTGGCCGCGTCACAGTTCTACACCCGCCAACTACCACCTCCCGGCGATGCCAACGATCCGTACTCGGCAAGCAAACGACCTGCACAAAAAGGCATTGAGCCTCGCTTCATCTTCTCCAGGAAAAAGAACTCGTCCTCTTTGAGTCTGGTATCCAAAAGCGACAAACGCTCCAAGAAGGATCGCCATGACAACGACGACGAGGCCACAATCCCCAGCAGAAATAGCTCAATGGCGGACCTGAAGAGGTTCTTCAAGCTGGGACCCCACAAGAACAAGAGACCGGCATCTCCCGCTGCTTCTGTAAAGTCTACGCCCAAGACACCGGGAGGCAAGTCCGCCCAGATTCCGTTCGGTGACGATCACGGTCTCTCTTCTAAATACGGGAAGCTTGGCAAGGTGTTGGGTGCCGGAGCGGGAGGTTCGGTGAGACTCATGAAGCGCAGCGAAGACGGTGTGGTCTTTGCCGTTAAGGAGTTCCGCCCTCGCCACTCGTACGAAACCGAGCGCGAATATGTCAAGAAGCTTACGGCCGAGTATTGCATGGGATCTTCTTTGCACCATGGCAACATCATTGAAACCCTAGACATTGTCCAGGAGAAGGGCAAGTGGTATGAGGTGATGGAGTACGCTCCGTATGACCTGTTCGCCATTGTCATGACAGGAAAGATGTCTCGAGAAGAGGTCAGCTGCTGCTTCCTTCAGATCTTGAGTGGCGTAACATACCTTCACAGCATGGGCCTCGCGCATCGGGATCTGAAGCTTGACAACGTTGTGGTTAGCGAGCATGGGATTATGAAGATTATCGATTTTGGTAGTGCTCATGTTTTCCGGTATCCGTTTGAGACTGGTATTGTACATGCCTCAGGTATGTAAACACTTGGCTGAGAAGATGCTGGTTGAAGGGTTGCTAACCGATCAAAGGCATTGTTGGATCCGACCCATATCTTGCCCCCGAAGTGTACGACGAAAAGAAGTACGATCCCGAAGCCGTTGATATCTGGTCCTTGGCCATCATCTACTGCTGCATGACACTCCGGCGATTCCCGTGGAAGGTTCCTCGATTGACCGACAACTCGTTCAAGCTATTCGCTGCAGAACCTTCGTTCGGACATGACCCAAAGAAACTGTTGCTTCCACCTTCAGCCTCCACGTCGGCGCTTAGCGATGTTCCATACAGAGACTACGACCCTCAGAGCGTCAGGGCTAGCAGCGACAAGATCGACAAGGTTCAGGATGACAAGAAGACGACTTCCGATCACAAGCCGACAACCAGCGTACAAGGAGAAGCTGGCAGCACTGGAGAGAAGAAGGAGGTTATCCGTGGTCCTTGGAGAATCCTCAGGCTTCTCCCGAGGGAAAGCAGACACGTCATCGGCAGGATGCTCGATCTGGATCCCAAGACACGAGCCAAGATGACGGAAATTCTTGACGATCCATGGGTGGCGAACACCGTCATCTGCCGGCAGATCGGCCCCGGCAACGTGGCACATGCGGACGATCACGTACATACTCTCGAACCCCCATCAGCACCTGCAGGCACCAAAGATGAAAAGGCCAAACGCTAGAAGTGGAGCCTTCGCGCCAGTAGACATCCTCAAATACAGGACGGCTTCTTGGGGGCACAGGATGCCACCAACATTTGGGTTAGGAACAAGAAGGGTTATCTGATGGGACTTGTGGGGGATAACTTGGGTTTAGTATTGAAAAGACCGAACATACGTTTTTAGTGCAGTATATGGGTATTGTTACCATTTTCCTCTCAGTCGGTGTCTGTTTCCTTGCGAGGCAGCGGTTTTTCGTCATTTTCTTGGGCGTTTTTGGGACTTGGGAAGACAGCGCTGCGATTGGGTTTGGGTGTCGATGCAAAGATTCAGTATAGGGGGGCTGGGTTCCAGGCATACAGCGTTCATCTTTTTGATTATGCTACTCTCTGGTAAAAGATAGAAGGTGGTATGGCTAGGCTAGACATATTGTGGGAGACGGGCATTAAACACTGTTGAGTGTACAAAGGTCGCTCGCTTTATAATTAGAAAGTGCAGTTATTGATCGAGTGAGAAGTGGTAAAATCTAGACAGACAGCTGCCCGCCCGTGAGATATGTGACGTTGCTAATGGTGATGGACTTTTCAAGACCGTTCTCAATGAGATGGAAGTTGTAAGTCCAGATTACCCTTTATATAGATACCTATAGATGTAGAGGAGACCTTATCTGTGTTCTGTCATGGTAACCGGAGCAACGGACGGAGCCGCTTCGCAGGACGATCCACCGTTCCCCGGCCAAGCCGGGCGTGTTACCCCAGCTTCGCACAGCCAATCAGAAGCAGGTAGGCTGCCCGTTTAGGCGGGATTGCCGGTGACGTACCGACATCGGTAGGGATAAACAGCAAGTCCGGGCCCATTAAAAAATGGAGCGGCATCTTCTAGATGCGCATCGAAGCTCGTGCAAGGGTAATCAAAAGTCGCGATCCCGCCGACCTGAATACCGAAGCTCTTTCCCCCTCAGTCTCCTCAGATCCGCCGTACTCGTCCATCCTCACGCCCAAGCTCGCCAGTCGAATCCCTCGTTGCCGTTCACCGTTTCAATCCCGTCAAAATGGTGAGCACACACCTCCCGTCCGAGACATCCAATCGCACTCCGCCGCCGGGGACAAGGAAGCGCCGGAAAGAGGGAGCTACATACTGTGGCAGCATTGCGTAGCTATCGGAAGCCTAGCAATTGCGCTGTAGAACCTCTGGCTAGCACCGGCCCAACTGAACATTCGGCGGCAAGCACCACGACAAGTGCAATTGGCGCCGAACATGCAAGACGATATCATGAAACCAAACTGTCGACTAACGCGTTATTGTTGTCGTCACCGCAGGCCACTACCGTCCGCTCCGTCAAGTCCCTCATCCCCCTCCTTGACCGCGTCCTCGTCCAGCGCGTCAAGGCCGAGGCCAAGACTGCCTCCGGCATCTTCCTTCCCGAGTCCTCCGTTAAGGACCTCAACGAGGCCAAGGTTCTCGCTGTTGGCCCCGGTGCCCTCGACAAGGACGGCAAGCGTCTCCCCATGGGTGTCAACGCTGGCGACCGCGTTCTTATCCCTCAGGTACGTTAGAGGGCCACCAATGCGCTACACACAATGCCGGTGCAGAGCAGACGGGCGGTTACAGATTAAGGTTATCTGTCCGTAACACCCGGATGCAACGCATGCATGCATGGGCTGTTGTATAAAGAGGAAAGAAGAGAGGAATATGGATACTAACGCGCTCTTTGACAGTACGGCGGTTCCCCTGTCAAGGTTGGCGAGGAGGAGTACACCCTCTTCCGCGATAGCGAGTAAGTTACACCACACACCACAGATTCTGTCCCTGATTGGAGGGGGGAGGGAAACTATTCCCGGCCGGCCTATGCAAACATACAGGAAGAGCCGGTTACTGACATATGTCTCTTCGATAGGATCCTTGCCAAGATCGCCGAGTAAACCTCGTTGAGCCAGCATAAAACCCAAAAAGCAAAATATAAAGGATACCCTCTCATGATTCTTATGACATTATCAAAAGTGTACCAATATGTAATGTACCAATAGAAACCAGCATTGAACAACAGCTAAACGGACAGGTTGGCATACTTGACACGAAAACGTGGGCATGAGGTGGTGGTGCACGGCATTTATCGCTTGATCATGGTTTGGTTATTGAAAATGACACCTCAACTCACCTCATTCTTGTGACAGTTAACTTGAAGCGAGAGGAAAGATATCGGGATGTCAGTTGTCCTCAATCAACTCCTCACATCACAGTTCGTCCGAATTTCCGGCTCAGAATACGATAGCTTCACCCGATCTCTAGTTTCAGATCAAACAGTGTTCCTCACTCCTCTGGTCTTGGTCCTCGGTTTCCGTCTCATAATCCTTGGTGCTGCCGGTTTGGTGGGGTTCAGACCTGAAAAACTAGACGAGACGAGACGAGATGTGGCTGATACATACTTCTACTGTTATCCATGGAACAACGAGCAAGCGAGCTGTCGTGGGTTGATCAAGCAGAAATATCAGTTAACACGAGCGTCTCCTGTCCCGTACATCTGTCTCGTTCAATTCGTGCTTGACAACATCAGACAAGCAAAGAGAAGGGATATACAAAGACAGCGTCAGTGTAGCACGTTATCGCAAACGGGCAGGGCCGGTGAGCGCTGCGCCGGCGGTAGGCGTGATTTGGTTCCTGATCTTACCCCAGTGGAATCCGAATGACAAGGGACGGGAGGAGAAAGTCGAAGAGTGAGCCAAAACCAACACGGAACCAACAGCAACATAGGAAAATCAACAAAGGCACCACTTCAGCAGCAAGCAGTTAGTTAGTCACACACTGTTGTGGTGTGGTATGGAGCGCCCAGACTGCCATTCACTGGCATTGGGCCTGCCCGAATTGCTCGGTCACATGTGGGCCATTAGGGCGCCACCACTATATATTTTAGCCCTCCACAGTTCTTTTCCTTTCTCGTTCTTAGCTTAGCACAATTAGTCTCAGTCAGACCCACTAACCTCCAAAACCACCCCACCCCACCCGTTTCTGCAGTAGCAGGTCTAAGCCAATTTTGAATATTTCGGCCGTTAACCGCTATAGGGCCCAACTATTGCAATTAAATTCTGCTCTAATTAGAATTAAAATATACCTTAATTCTAATTATTTACTCTTATTAGAACGAAACCCCTAAAATCGCAATACGTAATACATCCGTTTTCGTTCTCTACGACTCTAATTAGAGTAAAACCCCTAAAGTTGCAATATGTAATTTATCCGTTTTTGTTTATTATAACTCCGATTAGAGTAATATATATAGACCTACGACGTTTAATTTACTTAATATAATTTACTATTCGTTCTAGGAAACGGCCGTTCTAACTTTACCTAATAACCCTTCTACGCTTGTATCTAATTCGCCCTTCCTTTCGTTTAAATTTAGTATTTTCCCGAATATTCTAATTATAGTAATATATTTGATTCGTACGTATTTAAACCCTAGGGCTTTAATTCCAACTCCTTACTATAGCCCCCCAACCTCCCCGAACCCAATCGAATATAGCTTACTACTATAAAATTAGAGTAATTTAGGCGTTATTAATTAAAATTAATACTTCGCTCGTTTTATTTAAGAGTATTAGGTATATTTATATCCTAGGGGGATATTAAAACCCTTTATTCGTAGTTAAATTAAAATAATTTAAAGTAATAACCGGCTATCGAAATTCTATATTAAGTAACTTATTAATACGCTATATAATAATTATATATATAAAATTCTCTATTATAGTAATATTATAATATATTTTAATAATAAGGGTAATTTATATAATATAAAGAACTTCTATTAGGAATTAATATCTCTCTCTAAATATATCGACCTATTTTTATTTTTTACGAAGTTTAGTACCTCTTCTACTCTATAGGGGGACTAGCTATATAATATCGCGGATCTATACGATATACAATAAATTACATCGGCTATTAAGCAATATATTAATAGCCTACCTAAATATACGTTTAAATTATATTCGCTTCTTATAAGTTTAATACAATATACTTACACCTATAAAAAAACGTAGGGATTATAAATTTATTATAGCGACTATATTTCGCCTATAATATATATAATCTTAATTATTATTATATATATCGTCGCCCCTAGTAAATCCGATTTCTTTTTGCAAATTATAGGTTTATATTTGCGTACTAACAGCGTTGCTAAGTATATCCAAAATACTTTATCTATTTTTAGTATTTATATATTTTATATTAAAATTATAATAATAATTAAAACTCTTACAATTTCTATAATAGTTAGTACCGTCGATTATTTGTTTTATAATTTATATTAACGCTTTTAGGCTAACTTTAAACGTATTATTTCTAACCCTACTCTTATTATTATATATAATAACTATAACTATTTAAATATAATTTAGAATTTAGGTACTAGTTGATAGGATATAATACGTAACTTTACAATTTATTTATTAATAAATAATTTTAATATTTAAGGCCTATTCCGATTTAACTAATTTCGGTTTACTATTCCCTTCCGACTGTATTGGGTTATCCCGGCTTTCGTACAAACGCTACAATTATTTCGCCCTACTATAAACTATTTAATTATAAAGAAATTAAAGTCCCTCTTTCCGTTTATCGGCGAATAAGGTTTTTTTCCCGCTTATTGCTTCCTTAAAGTTAAATAATATTATATACTTAAAAGCTATATTCTTTAAACGCTTGCTATTAACGAAAACGAAGGTGAATTCGCCGGTATCTATTATTTGTACGATAAATTATTTTTTAATTTATTTAGTATAAATTAGATGTAGTTTAGCGATAGGCTTTTCTTTATTTACGGTAATTAAAAGACGATATTATATATTTGTAAGATTATATTAGTATAGTTAGAGGTATAGAGTATATATAATTATAAGTAGTAGATAATCTTTATCCCTATATTCTTCTATATTAAAATAAATTTCGTTAATTTAATTTTTTAATACTTTTAGCCTCTTATAGAGTAAGATACTTACGGCCTTAAGAGGGCTAAAAAAGTAAAATAATTTAAAACTAAATTCTATTATAAATCGAGACTCCTTTATAATATATTTCATTTTAGAATTCTTATTTTTTTAATATAGAATCTCATTAATAATAGGTTCCTAGATCCTACTACACTTAGTTAGGATAGTATCGAAGCTATTATCGCGGCTGCCTTTTAAGTTAATAGAATTACTTATTTATCTATATAATTTAATTATATTTATAATAAAGTTTTTACCTTATAGGGATATACTAATAAATACCCGGGGGGTAATAATAATTATATTAATATACGATTTTGTAGCGTTTATTAATACTTGTATATTATTCGGCTATTATTTATTCTTACTTATATTATCCAATTTAGCAATTATAGGATACTTTAGTAGATCGTTAATTACTTGCTACTTTTCTTCTATAGTAGAAAGAGTACTAATTATAGGCCTGAGATACTCTATTTCTCGTAGCTCCTTCGACCCGAAATTACTAATTTAGAATTATCTAATACTATTTTAAGGTTTAAATTAGTACAATATACTATAACTAGTAACTAGTAGAAAGAGATCGATTTAATAATAGAGTATATTAATTATTCGTTTACCCTAAATATTAAATACTATAAGAATTCAATATACAATATTAAATTAATTTTTATAGAACTATTAACTATCGGGCCTCTTATTATAACTATTCGTAGGGGGGTTAAATTAAAATTCGGGCGACCTAGTAGTAGTAGATATACTAATTTATTAGCTGATATTAATATTATTAATTATATATATACGATATATAGGAATAGGTTTATATCGCAATACTATAGACCCTCAAACCCAAATGATTTTAATACGCTAGATTTATAGTATAATAGTTTATTTAAATTATTTTCGGGTGCCCTTTAATAATTTAATTTTAAGGAAGTTCGGCTAGAAAAGGGGGAAGACTACGAATATTTTAGTCTATTTAATTACGAAGATGACGATTTTATTATTATTAATAGTTGGGGTAATAGAGTATTTGAAACGTTCGATTTAAGGGACGAAAGTGATAGCGGGTAAATTTAAATAATAATTATATTAAACTCTATTAGGATTAGTATTTTATAGTAGTTTATTTAATTAGTAGCCTATAATATAAAGTTTCTATACAGCTTTACTATTACGTCCTAAAAGTATTTAGTAACCTTCGCTCTAATTAGAGTCGATAGGTAAAGTTATATAATTGGACCTATATTTTATAATATTTGTGTACTATTAATCCTTAATATAATTGCTATTTAAAGTATTACTTATATACTAAGTATACGGATAGCTATTGTACCCTATTATATATAATTAACCTTACAATTTATAGGCTATATCCGAATTATTAGGATTTTTAAATCGGTAGCCTACCTATAACTTTCGCTCTAATTCGAATTATAAAGCTATACTATAAATAGCTAATATAGTTACTATTTAATTAAATTTCCTAAATTACCCTTTCCTAACCTTTACTTTAATTAGAATTTATTTTGTACAATTAATAAATACTCTAATTAAACTCTATTTTATACGGTAGGTAGGTATAGTAAACGCACTAATTAATTATATAACATATAATTTATATCCTAATCGGGTTA